>NC_133661.1:125517939-125817939 GCF_037893015.1 Macrotis lagotis
GTCTTACCAAGTTGCACTTATACAAACAATGAAGGGTTGGCTCAATATTATGAAAACTATAAACATAATTATATTAATAAGAATAACATTATATAATTATATCAATAATTACAGAAAATACTTTTGACAAGATATAATACCCATTCCTGGCTTTTTCTCAATAAAAAACAAAATGGATTTTTCCTAAATATGATAAGGGGTCTCAATCTAAAATGAAGAGTCAACATTATCCATAATGGGAATAAACTAGAAGTCTTTCCAACAAGAACAGGGGCAAAGCAAGGATATCCATTATCACCATCACTATTCAGTATAGTGACAGAAATACTAGTTATATCAATGATAAAAGAAAAAGAAATCTAGGGATTAATCATAGGCTAAGAGGAAATAAAATTATCAACATTATGTAAATAATATGACACTCATAGAACACAAGAGACTCAATTTAAAAACAATTAATTAGATGGAAAGAGAACTTCCATCTAAATTAACCTCAGAATGTATAACATACTTGACAGTCTACCTGCCAACACACAGAAATTATAAGAACACAATTACAAAACACAAATATAGATCTTAATAATTAGAGAAATACTGATTGTTCATGGGCAGACTGAACCAATATAATTACATTGACAATACTTCCCCAGATAATTTAGTTATTCATTGCCTCACTAATTAAACTAGTTAAGTCTATTTTATAGAGCTAGGGAAAAAATAACAAAATTATTTTGGAGAAACAAAAGGTCAAGAATCTCAAGGGGAAATAATGAGGAAAGTTGGAATGAAAGGGGCCTAGCAACGCAGGTCTCAAACTGCTATACTACAAAGGAGTAATCATTAAAACAATTGGGTACTGGTTAAGAAATAGACTGATCGGTGGAACAGATTAGGTACACAAGATAACAAATACAAATGAGAAGAATAGGTTAGGTTGTTTTTTTTTTTATCAATTCAAACATTCCAGCCATTGGATCAAAAACTCATTATTCAATAAAACTCTTTTGGAAAAAAAGGAGGAAAGCAGTTGTAACCCAACATTTCACACCAAATACCCAGATAAGTTACAAATGGGTACATAACTTAGATATAAAAGATGATTTCCTAAACCAATTAGAGGAGAAAGGATATTACTTGTCAGATCTAAGGATAAAGAGTTCATGACAAAATAAGAAATCAACAAAACACAGAAGATAAAATGGACAATTTTAATTACCTAAAATAAAAAAGATTTTACACAAACACAACCAATGTAGACAAATCAGAAGAAAAGCAGGTAAATGGGGTTGGGGGGTACTTTGTTGCAAATATCTCTCTAAAGTCTATTTTTAGCTACCTAGGGTACTGATTCAAATTTATCAAAATAAGAGACATTCCTTAATTAATAATCCTGCTTAAAGGATTCAAACAAGCAGTTTTAAGAAGGAATATAAGTTATCAATAGTTATATGAAAAATGCTCTTGATCACTATTATGGGAAATGCAAATTAAAACAACTTTGGGGATCCACCTTTCACTCATTGGGTTGGCAAAGTTGACCCAAAGAACCCCACAAACAACCAAACCAAAATAAAAAAGGGAAAATCAAACTTTGAAGGGGCTGTTAAAAAAAAACCAAGCAGATAAATGTATTGTTGGTGAAGTTGTGAGCTGATCCTGCCATTCTGGAAAGTAATTTGAAACAATACCCTCAAAATTATTAAATTGTGACCCAGAGATCAATGAAAACTTTAGGCCCATATACCAAAGTGATCAAAGAAAGAGTAAAAGAACATGCATATAAAAATATTTATAGCAACTCATATGATGGAATACTATTATGTTATAAGAATATATCAAAAATTTAATAGCAAAAGGCAGGAATAGTCAATTTTGAAAAGATTGTGAGTGATTGAAAAGATAAATGCACTGTTGATGAAATTTTGAGTAGGTCCAACCATTTTGGAAAGCAATTTAGAAGATGACTTAAAGTTCCATATTCTTTGATCCAGAGATGCCATTACTAGGCATTCCCCCCCAAACAATCAATGACAAGAGAAAGGCCCCATATATAGCAAAGTGTTTATTCCTAGAAGTCTTTTTTGAAGTAGCAAGAAATTAGAAACAAAATAGATGTGGCTCCTGAGGAAACACCTATTAATTACAGAGCATTTGAACAAGCTGTGATACAAGAATATAATGAGCACTGTTGAATTTTAAGAAATGAAAAATGTAGAGAATCATAAAAAGACTTAGCTGAACTGATTGAAAGTGCAAAAAAAATATGAAGAAAACAATATCCACAATAGTTACAGCAATTTAGGTAGAAACAACATACCCAAGTCATTATATAATCCGAATCCTGTGAAATTTGCTTGGCACAAACTCCCAGCTTCTTTGCATAGCTAGAGAACTATGAATGTGAAACACTGCATATAATGTCGGGATTTACTGATATGTCTTAGCTTTGTAGAACTGTTCTCTCCTTTTTATTTTTTATTATTCAATATTACTGTCTGAGAAGAGGAGAGGGGAAAATTATACAAGAAGATATAGATGATGCAAAAGCAAAAGATAGCAAAAGCTATTTTAAAATATATCAGAGGTACCTTAATCCTTGATGAAAACCTGAGCGGAAACAGATAGGTTTTTGCAGATGATTTTCTCTAACAAACCACTCACATCTCTATGAAGTTTATTTAATCTAGGAGGTATAAAGATAACAAGATTATATCATATTTGTTTGTTCATTCATTTTAAAGAAAGCAACTGATTAGGTAGAATAAAATACAACTTTGAAGGTTCTCTTCAGTCAAGGTGTCACTGACACCTAGATCACATCAAAATCATACTTGTAGCTTCCACAATATACATGACTATAGAGACAAATCTACTAAATAAAATAAAAACATAAATTCACAATAGATATTACCTAGAATCATGGAACAGGTCTTGTAAAAAGTACAAATAAGTATATCCTGTTGATAACAAGACTCTTCAACTAAATGACACTATTCTTTGTTGATAGTATACTGATTGCACTGAGCCTCAGAACACTACAAAGACAGTTGTGAAATCTACTGCACAGATCACGATAATTATCGAGATCATTACAACCATCCACATTAGAAAAACAAAATGGAAGGAAAAATACATATTTTTACGGATATGACATGCAGTAAGGTAGGCAGTCTCTTGACATTTTGTTATCAACATTTACTCTTGGACAAATCCTAAAAATAGATAATGTTCTGTACTCAGAATTGAACAAGAGGAGGAGATTGGGCTGGATTCCTTTTAGCAAACTTAATAGTACTTTTTTTTTTGTTTTGTTTTGTTTTTTGCAAGGCAAACGGGGTTAAGTGGCTTGCCCAAGGCCACACGGCTAGGTAATTATTAAGTGTCTGAGACTGGATTTGAACTCAGCTACTCCTGATTCCAGGGCCGGTGCTTTATCCACTAGCCACCTAACTGCCCCAAACTTAATAGTACTTTGAATGAGTACTCACTGCTCATAGCCCACTGTTCTCTGTTATAAGAGCTCATTTCTTTTTCATTAAACTTCTCAATATGCAATATGCATATAAATTATGGAATATCACATCCTCAGAAGAAAAACAACTCAAATGATAAAAAAAATGGAAAAATGTATAATAGATGTAAGCAAGCTGGGGTGTGTTATCAACAATGGTTTGTAAATGAGAAGCGGCATAAAAGAACAATCAATCAACAAGCATTAATCTGTTACTATGAACTGTATAAAACCCTGGGGAGACAAGAGGGAAAAAAAATTCCTGCCCTCAAGGAACTTACATTCCAATGAAAAAAACAGCATGTGTATGACTAGATTCATATGAAATATATAGATAGTAGATGGAGAATAGCATTAGGGCAAAGGCACTAGGAACTGGGGGAGTGACCAGGAAAGACTTTCTGAGGAAGGTGACCCTTAAGGTGTCTTAAAGGAAGCCAGGGATTCCGAGGGATGGATGAGCAGAGGAGAGCAATACAAAAATAATTATAGTAGCTCTTCTTGTAGTGGCAAAAAAAAAATTGAAAGTGAGGGGATCCTCATCAATGGGGAATGGCTGAACAAATTGTAGTATATGAATGTGATGGAATACTATTGCTTGCTAAGTGGATGAACTTCAAAAAAGCCTAAAAACTGATGCTGAGTGAAATGAGCAGAACCAGGAGAACATTAACAGCCACATTAACTTCCCTCAGCAGTTCAGTGATCAAAAGACAATTCTAAAAGACTTGAGATGGAGGATGCCATCCACATCCAGAGAAAAACTGTGAAGTCTAAATGAAGACTAAAGACTATTTTTCACTTTTTAAAACTTATTTTATTTTTTTCCTTTTTCTTAAGAGTTTTCACTCCCTTTAGTTCTGATTCTTCTTTTACAACATGACTGGTATGAAACTAGATTGGAAATGGAAATATGAATATATTTTATGAAATTACTCACTATCAAGGAAGTAAGGGAGGTAGAAAAATATGAAACTCAAAAACAACAAGATGACTTTTGAAAATTATTTTTGCATGTAATTGAAAACAAAATAAAATAGCATTAAAAAAAGAACTGCTTGAAGTGACAAATAAACAACTTAAAAAACAAAACAAAAACCCCGAGGGAGTTTCTCTCTCTCTCTCTGTGTTTGTGTGTTTGTGTGTGTGTGTGTTTGTAGGACTTCAGGTTGCAGGACAATGAGGATGATGAAGGGTCTTGGGTTTTTGATGTATGAAGATTGTTTGAAGGAACTGAGGATGTTTAGCCTGAAGATAAGAAGATTCAGAGGGACACAATAACCTTCTCCAAGCATTTGAAGGGCTCTCATAAAAAGGAATTTTAGACTCAGGACAGAACCAGGAGTAATAGGAGGAAGTCACAGAAAGTTAGATTTTGGGTTGGTGTCAGGAAAAACCTCCTAACAATTTGAGTTGTATGAAAATGGAATGACTTTCCTAAAGAGGTGGTGGCATAATTTTCAAATTTTTCCTTGGAGAGCTTAACCATAAAGTTATAGAGAAGATTTTTTTTTTATGGATTAGACTAGATAGCTGGTGAGATTCCATTTGCTGTGATTTACATAGTCTATGCTTTAAAAATATTTTGACAACTGTGTAGAGAATGGACTGCAATTGAGCAAGACTTGAGGGGAGCAGCTAGGTGGCACAGTGGATAGAGCACTGGTCCTGGAGTCAGGAGGAGCTGAGTTCAAATTCAAGCTCAGACACTTATTTATTATCTAGCTGTGTGACCTTGGGCAAGTCATTTATCCCCATTGCCTTACCAAAAAAGAAAAAAGAAAAAATACAAAAAGAGAAAGACTTGAGGCAGGGAATCTAATTGGAAATTTATTGCAATAGTTCAGGCTAGAGGTGGCAACAGTTTCAAATAGGATGCTATGAGTGTGAGTGGAAAAAAGATTATAAAAGATGTGGAGAAAAAAATTATTAAGAATTAGCATTGGGGGGAGGCTAGGTGGTACAGTGGATTGAGCACCGGCCCTGGAGTCAAGAGTACCTGAGTTCAAATCTGGCCTCAGAAACTTAATAATTACTTAGCTGTGAGGCCTTGAACAAGTCACTTAACCCCATTTGCCTTGCCAAAAAAAAATTAGTATTGGGTTGGATTTATGGGGCGAATAAGTGAGGAATCAAAGATGACAGTAAGGCTGAAAATCTTTGTGATTGGAAAGATACTGGTACCCTTAAAGAGTAATAGGGAAATTCTGAAGGGGGTGGGTTTGGAAAGGATTTTAAAAAGATAAAAATTTCAACAATACCGATGACCTAAAAACTATGCAAACTAGTCATGTAATGGATCTTTCATATTAGAGAAAACAAATGGACGCATAAATTTTGTATCAAAACCCTTAAGATAAAAATCATAAATGAATTGGATTGATCCTCTATGGACAATTTAAGGACATACATGGGCAGAATTTCCCATCATGAGCAGGCATGACAAGTCTGTAATCTACATCAGTTTGTTAATCTTTTTAATGTAATACTCAAATCAATGAAATGACAAATCCAGCCTGTGTAGAAGGACAAAAAGGGAAGGATAGGTCCTACAAAAGATGTCCCAGATAATGGAGGAACCTTGGAAACACCATAGTGTGGTAAAGCAATGACTTCACACCTGCCATGGTTTAGGTTATTATGAGTTTTAGTCCAGTAGTGAGGTAACATAAGACTTTGAAATAAAATTTCCCAAGGAAAAGATATGAGTAGGATAAGACTGGAGGGAAAAGAGGGATTGCTCCAATTTGGAAACACAAAGAAGAATCAGTCTACTTGATATGGGCAATAAAGAAAAGATTGTTTAATGTTTTTAAAATATTTTATTTACATGATCTCATTTGATAAATTACCATTTGACTTTATTATTTGTACTATTATTTTAATATTTAAATGGATGGATTTGTGAAGTATTCCTCAATAGAGTACATTAATACCTATGCATATCTTCCCATTCTGTGTAATTCTTAGTTTTATGGAAAACAGATTAGTCTACTACCCTGAAATTCCTAGGATATTGTATTTCCCCATATATAAGACACTCCCATGTATAAGATGTACTTTAATTTGGGGGCCCAAAATTTGAAAAAAACAAAGTATTACATAATATTATTGAACTCAAGTTTTATTCATCATAAAACTCATACAACTCCTCATTACTGTCAAAATTCCCATCCATTTCTTTGTCCTCATCTGTGTTTGATGATGAATCACTATCTTAGGAGAGGCTCTGCCTGCTCTCCTGCCTGTGGTTGATGACAAGCACTCTCTGGGCAAGTCTGGTGCATGCACATATGCTCAGTCCATTGAGTTCCATGAACCTAAAGCACCAATTGTATCCTCCTTTGAAATCAGTGACTTCTTTTTCATCAACAATTCTTCTTGCCTCATGCTGAACCATCCCCTTTGCCCTTCAATCCACCTCTTCAATTCCCTCTCTAAATCAGGTCATTTGGCTGATTTGCCTCTCATGGCCTTCTTCCTGCCATGACATTTTCAGTAGGGTTTCTTCTTCCCATAGCCAGTCTCAGATTGTTTTCTCAGTCGGAGGAAGACCAAATTTACATCCAGCAGCACTATTTCCATTCATTTTTGCAAACTGGATCACTTTGAACTTGAATTCAGCACTGTATAAAAATCTTTTCTGAGCCATTTCTGGACAGAACGTGTAAAAACATAACCTAGTATACCAGTAACAACCAGTAACAAATGAGAAACAATGAATGCAAAGATAACAAGTGGGAAAAAAAGAGGGAAATGCAAATAAAAAAAATCTATAACCACTGTATAAGATGCTCCCAGTCTTTAGACTCCAAATTTTTTGGAAAATGATAAATCTTATAAATGTGGCAATACATCAGTTGTACATCACTCTTTGTACACTTATACATCAAATCATCATTGGAAATATACTACAGATTAATTATGACTACCACACATTTTTCTATTGTTCTATAGATCACAATAATCCATAATAAGAACTTACATTTATACTGTATATTTATTTCCTCACAATACCCCTATGAGAGATGTAATACGGTGTTATTATTCCCATTTTGTAAATGAGGAAATTGAAACTAGGAAAGGTAAAGTAGCTTGCTCAGTACTACATATTAGCTTGGAATTCAAATCTAAGTCTTCTTACTCCAATACAAGCTTATTTTCACTAGGATACTGAGATTAGAATAACAGGTAAATCTAATCCATGAATTAGAATAAACTTTGAGAACTGGCTCGAGCTAGCTAAAATAGCTTATTCAAAATTTTAAAAATCTAAAATACACTAATAATAATGAAGAGTTTGTGTTTAGACTATTAAGAAGAATTCTAGGGGCAGCTAGGTGGCGCAGTGAATAGAGCACCGACCGGCCTTGGAGTCAGGAGTACCTGGGTTCAAATCTGACCTCAGACACTTAATAATTACCTAGCTGTGTGGCCTTGGCAAGCCACTTAACCCCATTGTCTTGAGAAAACTTTTTTTGTTGTTTTTTTAGTTTTTGCTAGGCAATGGGGTTAAGTGGCTTGCCCAAGGCCACACGGCTAGGTAATTATTAAGTGTCTGAGGCCAGATTTGAACTCAGGTACTCCTGACTCCAGGGCCAGTGTTCTGTCCATTGTGCCACCTATCCGCCCCACCTTGAAAAAATCTTTAAAAAAAAGAATTCTAGCAGTGGCAGAACAAGTGATAGAACAATTGACAGAAACAGTGGAATAAGCTTGGGGTCCAAGAAAGAATAGTCTCTTCTCCTTCAACAATTAGTAGTGATCGTGAAAGGGAAGCATGAAATGGCAAAGGAAGTGATTGCAGATCAAGTGCAGTCCATAACCAATAAGAAGAATTTTTGGCCAACTTGGGCTGAGAATTGGAGATGAAGAAAAGAGTGTCAAAGATAGTCATATAGAAGGGGTGGCTAGGTGGCATAGTGGATAAAACACTCTCCTTGGAGTCAGGAGTACCTGGGTTCAAATTCGTTCTTAGACACTTAATAATTACCTAGCCGTGTGGCCTTGGGCAAGCCACTTAACCCCATTTGCCTTGCAAAAAACCTAAAAAAAAAAGATAGACCAAATTAGGAAGGCTATTGGTCAAGTCCTGAAATGTCCTTTAGGAAGTACTCCTTTGATTTACATTCCTTTTATTTCAGTGTAACTAGGGATACATAGACTTTAATGCTTAAATAAGGAAGCAAAGTTTTTAAGTGGTAGGGGGGAGGAGAATTGTTATACTGAGTGTCAGAACTTACCTGGAACATAGTAAGCTCTTAATAAATACTAGGATTTTAATTTTAAGTCCTGAGTCAAGAGTCTGAGACTCATCTTCAGGTAAATAATTTCATCTAATTGAGCCAAAGTTTTTACTGTATCATGTCTAGGGTCCTTTTTGACTCTTGTTTCCATCTACAATCTATTCTTTTTCCCTATCACTCACATAACAAATTCTCTGGGGCAGCTAGGTGGTGCAGTGGATAGAGTACTGACTGTAGTCAGGAGGATGGGAATTTGAATCTGGTCTCTTACACTTGACAAGTACTAGCTGTATGACCTTAGGCAAGTCACTTAACCCTGATTGTCTCACCATCTTCCAGTCATCCTGATTCACAACTGGTCACTGGACTCAGATAATTCTGGAGGAGACTTAGTGAAACACCTCCTCACTCAAATCTAATTTATGTGATTGCTTTATTCTTCCAGAATAAAGAGCAAACATCAATCATTTTTTCCCCTCAACCAATAACAAATAATTAAGAAAATTTAAATTGATGACTCATATGTCCATGAGGAAGGTAGGATGTTGCTAGAAATTGGCAGATTCCCTAACATATAACCAGGGGGAAGTCTCTTATCCCTTGATTGATCTGGTAATGGTACTAAGAAAGGTTTCTTTTTTCAAGGGCCACAAGAAGAAAATCAGATCATTGATCTAGAATTGAGGCTCTTAGCTTGAATTTTATCAGTGAAATGAAGTCCTTGCTTCAGCCTAAGGATAGTCACAGCATTTATTCCCTTCCCAGAGGGACCAGAGCTTGGGTCCAGATTCTCAGGATGTCATTGACTTAAGAAATGTTTCTCTTTTCTCTCCAAAGGGGCATATATGACCCCTTTATTCAGGGATCTTCGTGGTGTTCTAGACAGTACTGGATGGCCAGTCATAGAAAAACTGATAGTGCTATGGTGAAAATGATTCAAATAGTGAAAATTCGTAGTAGAACTATCCTTCCATACTAATCATTTTGACCCCACTGATTAGCATGAAATTACTCTTCCTTTTTTTTTTTTCGAAACAGACCTTAAGTTTCTTTTAAACTGCTGTCACTGATATAAAAATGGAGTGTATTTGTGGGGTGGTGTCGGAAAAGTGGTCATTGATTTTGGTGATGTTAGAGGGAGCAGTTTTTGTTGCCTCTATCCCCTGGAAGGGTCTTCGAGATGTTTTCTCTTTGAGACCTAGATCATCTAGTGGAAAACGGAGAACAGCCAAAGAAGCTCGGAAGACAGATTCCTGCCCCAGCAAGTCTCTCCCAAGTAACTTCCAGATCTCGGGACCCCTTCCCCCACAGTCCTATCTTCACAAAAGGAATGCAGCGACTCCCTTGCCAGAGGGGCGGGGGGAGTCGGGCTAGGCAGTAGTTTTCCAAGGCTGGCCAGGATTCCACACGCAGCGGAAGTCGGAGGAGCAATCTCTCATTTGCCAGCTGACGGGCGTCTCTCATTCACATGTCACTACCCAGAATGCCCCTGTGGCTGGCTCCTGGTACGGTGCTGGGAGGATGAAGAAGCGTCTGGATGGTCTAGCAGAGGCCGTGGGAAGGGGAGGCTTAGGCTGGGTCTACTCGGGAGCAAGCAAAACTGTGCTGAATCCAAATGGAAATGAATTAACCTCCCCCACACACCTCCGCCCTCCATTCTCCTCACCCTCACTCCCCAATTATTCTGGAGAGTTTAACCTTGGTGGATTGTTAGACTGGGGTGCATTTCACACGTTAGATGAGTTGTGCAGACCACAAAGACAAACCCAAGACTCCAGGGGCCTCGGTATGAGCTGTTGGACAAATAAATGTTGGCTCCACTCCAGACTGTTGTAAGGCTAGGCTGCCTGCCTCTTCCTTCATTGCAGGACAGAGAAATCTGTTATGCCCCACGGGGAAAGGAGAGGAGGAGGAGGAGGGGTGGATCCTGGGTTTTCCAGAATGGGAGGAACCAATTTTACGGAGAAATGGAGAATCCTCTCCGTTGCTTCATTGATATTTACTGTTGTCTAGGTAGAAATTTCTGAGATTTGTGGATTTTCTCTTTCCCAAATTCAATAATAAACCAATTTGACCAGTTTCTCAGAACTGATACTCTTCTGACACCTTACTAGTCTGTGAAGAGAAAGGGAGAGATTCAGGCAAAGTCTGAGATAATTTTTATGTACGTTGACAAAATTACTTCATCTCTGCTGAGAGACGATTAACTGAGTTCTACACAGTCAGGTTTTCTTGAATCGAGATATGCTTTTACTTACATTTCTGGAATTTTTAGTACATTCCAGCATATACAGAAGGTACAGCCTACAAGCTGGTCACTGGACATAACCACTATAAGAAACAAATGTCTCAGAACTCCCTCCCTGAACAAATAGTTTTGGGTCTTGCCATCAACTTATCAGCCTAGGTTTAGGGAGAAATTGTGAAAGGAATAAAAACTATATCCAGGATCGCAAGTATTTTCAGAATTCTCAGACAGAGAGTAGCTTAAGGACTCCCTATTGTCTTAACGTTGTTTAGTTGGATTCTAACTCAGATTAGAAGATCTGAGTGGAGGAGTCAATGATAGTTTTTTTTTAAACTGGGTGCTTTGCTATGAATTTTAGATATCTCAGCAATGTATGTCCTAGAAAGCCCCTTTCGTTTTCCCTTCTTACACATCCGGCCCTACAGAGACCATTTTTCTTTTTCCAAGCAATTTCATAAACCTTTCTCTTGGGAAAGAATAATTGCCAAATTCGTTAGGGTTGGCTCACTTAGGATAGAGACAATTGTATTCTAACCTCTAATCCTAACCACTTAAATTTTTGACACCACAATCATCAGCCCCTTGAACTCCACTAATTTCCAAAGAAGGAATGACCTGAAATCCCAAATTTCTCTTGAGAATCTTGAAATGAGGAGCCTTTCACCTCTGAATCTATAGTCCTGTGATAACAGATTTGGACTTGGCCTCTGAAAAACTGGGTGCTGTGGTTTGCTATGAGTTTCAGCACTGTAATTTTGGACAGCGCCTCCATCTCAACCCAAGCGGTATCTCAACCGAGCTATTTCTCTCTCTCAAAAAGTATAAAGAATTAGAAAGAAGTCACAAAACAGAAGGTAGGAATGGAGTTGGGTTCTTAGTATCTAGGGGAAAATCACTTCTATGGGCGACATTAGCAAAACGAGGGGTTTGGACTACGAATATTACTTAAAATAGGGGTTCTCGTCAATCTAGTGAAACATGGATCCCTTTTGAGAATAACTTTTTCAAAATGTGTAAGATATAGGATTTTAAAAATCCTAAAAATTATTGAAATTAAATATGTAATTTCGCCTCTCCTACAGTTCCCAGATCCTCTCTGCAATCTATTCCCCACCTTTGGGGGCCCAAGGATCTCGGGTTAAGAATTCCTGAATAAGAAGTTTCCTTTCCTTCCAAGTCCTGGGGATTCTTTCTATGAGGTGATCAGTCCATTAAGGTCCTAGAAGTTCCTCAGGGTGAGACGCTAATTTTCTTTTAGCTATTTTCTGTTATTGAATGTGGGCTGTATATTCCTAATTGTAAGAGAATTAAAAATCAAACCAGTATCTGTGGCGAAATTCTTTCTGGGAAGTATCTTTTTAAAACTTGTTTTCATATTTCTAAGTCTAAGTTCAGCCCTGGTCTCTGAGGCTATTTTGTGCGGGAAAATAAGCCTACGGTGACAGTAAAATGGAGAAATGAGCAATTACTTGCAAATCAGTCATTCAGACTCCCCCCAAAAAAAACTTATCCCCACATCCTGTGCTCTCGATTCCACTTTGCCCTCCAGACACAATCCTCCAAGGCACTCTTACTATCTCCATCAAATTAAATACATAGAAATTCGACTCAACGGGAATTCCTTTTCCCAGACTCTGACCAAAGAGTAAGAGGTGATACGTAAAGTCCTAGAAATCTCAGAGGGAAAGGACTTCAGGTTTGATGTTGCATTGAGAAATGAATTGATGGGAGCAGCACTGGTTTCTAAGCCATGTCTTTGGAATCAGTCACAAGGAGAAAGAAAAGGGGAATGGAGGCAGTCTTTCCTTCCATTTGCTTGAAAGAACCACAAAACAATTTTCCTTCACCAAACCAGCTTCACTGCAGCAGAAAAAGGAAAAGTGGACTTTTGAATAAAGGATACTTCACTAAGAGGATATTTTAATCCAACTTGACTCCTGGTTCATATGAAAACCCAGGTATATTGCTACAAGTAAACTATTGTTTCTCGATTTGGCCTAGGTCCCTTCCTGATCGCTGGATTTGACTCTTTTCCATCTCCCAAGGGTCGAAGTCTTTTTCTCGGAGACTGTAAAGTAGTCCTGTCGGTTTTTTCTTCTTATCCCGTCTCCCTCCTCTCCCCTTTCTAAGTATATCTCCAGACCTTTCCTTTCTTGGAAAGAATAGGGGGATTAATTTCCCTTTTTTCCAGAGCCCCACTCTCCCTCCAGGCTCAAGAGCTTGGACCCTGGAGTGGCGAGAGAGAAAGAACGATTTTTCAATAAAATGTAAAACCCCCTATAAGCAGTCAATAAGCATATATTAAGAGTCTTTTATGGGCTAGGCCCTGTGCTAAACTCTAGAGATACAAAGAAAAGAAAAAGACAGTTTCTGGTTTTAAAGAGAGAAATGAATGAATTGGAGGTGGACTTGGATTCTGGCACTGACCCCACCACTGAAATATTGTACGACATCAGGCAAGTCGTTTAACCTCTGAATGCCCTCATTTCCTCATTTGGAGGGAAATCGTCTTTTACTTCTACTTGTTAGTTTAAAAAAACCCCTACAATTCCTTGTATCCTTGTTGTCCTTTCCCATTCAGATTATTTACAAAATTAATTGTTTCTTGCCTGTGCATAGTTATTTGTATGTTGTCTCCCCCATTAGATTGTGGACTTCTTGAAGGCAGGAACTGTTCTCCCTCTCCTCCCTTCTGTCTTGGTCACAACACAGTGCCTAGCATATAGCAGGTGGTATAAATGAAATTCCTGGTGACTTGGAGGTTATCAGTCCCTCACCTTTAATCCCCGGAGCCAAACTTCATGGTGTTCCATGAACACCCTCGGGAGAAGAAATGACCGATAAGGGAAAGATCAATAAAGTTCCTTTGTATAATGAGCCTTGGTGTTGTGCGGGAGAAGGAAAGAAATGAAGGTTATTCCTTTTTCAAGAAGTTTTTTCCTTCTTGTTCTTCTCTTAGCTCCTGTCGGTTACACAGTAAACTGAAGCGGAAAAACCCAGAGACCCGACAGGAAGCCAGAAACCACTGACCCAGTGTTGTTTCAGGCCAGAATCCCGAGAGTCCTCAGGGACTCCAAACCCAAAGAAGAGTGTGGCTCTTTGCAGTGAAAAGACTCTGATTCGGTTCACAGTAACTTTTTCTTCATGATAGGTGCACCTGGAGGTGGGGAATGGCCCAGACCGCCTGGGACACGGTCCTTCAGTTTCAGCTTCGTTGGAAGGAGGAAAAAAGAAGCCATTGAAGGGAGCACAGACTTGCCTAATCAAAACTCAATTACTTTCGAATACTGAATTTCTCCCCCCCACCCCAATCCTAAGAATAGGGAAGCTATTTCTTCTTCTGTCCTGACCCTTAGAACTTAAGAGTACTTTTGGAGAAGGCATAAAGAGCCGCCTGTGAGCCAAACGCGCGGACTCGCAGTTGAGATCTATAACCTTTGCGTCGAAACTGGTCCATATGTGAAGTGGAGTTGGGGTTGCAAGAACCTTAAAGCCTCGCTAAGGAAGATCGGGCATAAGTGAAACTCATATTAGCTGAAAGTGATGGAGACTAGAATTTCATGCAACCCCTTCCCACGCCCCATACACACTCTTTGGTCAGGGTCAGGGAAAAGGAATTCCAGCTGAGCCGAATTTCTGTGTATTAAATGTGATCGAGAGATAGTGAAAGTGCCTTGTATGGTGGGCAGAGTAAATCGAGAGTCCAAGGTGTGGGGTTGTTTGCAAAAGCAAAGCAAAACAAAACATAAAAACTAAACAAACAAATCTCATTCTTTTCAATTATCAAAGTCATTTTAGAACCAAAGTGGATTTTATTTGAATTTTCCAGCTACTTTTGTGATGATTACCCAAATGCTACAGGAGAAAACGCATTTGACTTTTCCAGGCGCCTGAGTATTTTGGGTTGCAGAGCCCAGTTCCCCTTCTACAGCTAGTTCACGAATCTCGGGCATCTCCAATCTCCTGTCCTTTCCTATTCTGTCCTCTCCTCCCAGCTCCTCTTCCCTTCTTTCCCCACCTCCGACTGGCAATCTGACGACAGACTTCTGATTTCTGCTATCTGGGTTTGTCCGCACATTCCCAGAGACTTTTTGGGTTCCTTGGTTTGATTGGTCCCTTGCTCCTCAGGCCTCATTAGTTCAGAGGGCAACAGAGCTATTATATACAAGTTGTGTCCTGACAACTAGAAGCGAAGTAGCACTCTGGAGTCCCAATTCAACTGAACTGGGAGTAAGGATGTAGAAGTGGGGACCCAGACACTATACTGATGTCTGGATAATTGTGAGCTGAGGCGAAGTTACTGATATGACATGTTAAATGATATTTACTGCCTTTGATAATAATGATCGTGATCATCTAAAATATAGCAAAATCATCCTGTCATGCCATTTAATAAAACCTCTAACATTAGATGTATAAAATGCTGGAGTTTCACTCTCCCCTATAAAGATTTGCGAGGCCATATGGAGAGGGAAGATTTCACCCAAAGCTACCCGAATAAGAGGACATGGCTCCGGCAAATCCATCAATCCTACGAGTTGCTTTGAAAGCATCATCGGCTCCGGATGGGATAAACTGAGGGTTCCAGAGGAGCTTGCGCCCTACTTCATCTCTCCTCTGGTTACCTCGCAGATTCGGGGAAACTAGCATCTCTCCTTCCAGCTGTAAAGGAAATGCACTGTGCTCAGTTATTCAAGAGATGGCTGGGAGTCGAGTAAACAGAACCCTAAAGGAACTGGATGCTAAGATCTCACTTCACTCGTAGAATCCTCTCTATTTCAAAGGCAACATCTTCTGCAGACTTTACCGGCATATCGTCGATTGTGTAGACTCGCCTTGACCTGAGGATCTAGTAGAAATGAGATTCAGAAAGTCAAGGAAATGAGGAATCTATGGAGACGAAATTTATTCTCGGTCGATCTTGTTTTATGATTAGAATCGATCTCAGTGCCTGTCAGTTTGCCATTCTTATGCCATTGGGCATTAACTGGATTATATCTTTTATTCTAGCCTCCTTTAGTACAAAATCGAAAATTGTTGCAGATTCTGATGGGACCAAGTTGCGGCATTTCTGCTCACCCTCCCCTCCCACCACCCTGCTCCCAATTCTGTGCACAATGACTGTCCAAGGGACACATAATCATAGAGGCAGAACTGGGAAGAAGGAATCCTGTTGTTGGTTTTAATTCCTGTTTTTATTCAGTCCTGTGTATACTTGGCCACCTCTGGCCAAATTCCCTACTTTGCTTGGCATCATGTAGACCGAGTTTCTGAAAGGCTGGAGACGATTGGGAAAAATCCCAAGGGACTAGAGTTGAGATAAGGACTGCGTCTGTGATTTCATTCCTATAGGATTTTTTCTGGAGAGGAAGTGCAATGGCCTCCTAATTGATGTCCCTGCCTCTCCTTACTCCAGTCCACACTGCTACTCCAGATTTTCCTTAAGTGAAGATTTGCCTAAATAATCCCCCCTAATTAATAAATTTCTGTGACTTTTCATTGTCTCTGGATCAAATAAAAATTCCTCTGATTAGCTTTTAAATCCCTTCACATCGTACCTCAACTTCTTTCTACAGTCGCATTGTACAGCTTCCCCCCCTCCACACACACACACTTTCTGAATCCGGTTAAATTGACCATTTACTCATCTGTTCACAAAAGTCTCCAAGCTTTTGCCCTTGCAGTCTCCGGAACCTGCAATAACACTTTCTCCTTACTCCCACCTCATAGGATATTCTGGCAAGCTGTAGTTAAGGCACACCTGAAGCCTTTCTTGAAATCCCTTTTAGTGGTCCTCTCAAACTATTTAGTATTTATTCTCTGTCTATATTCTTATATACATATATTCACATAGGTATATTTATCCCATGCACACGCTGGAGCGCACACACACACACACATACACAGTAAATATATATCCCAGATTAAATTGTGAGCTCCTTGAGAATAAGACTGCTTCATTCTGTGTATTTTTATCCCTTGTGCCTGGCACAGAAGAGGTTAATAAATGCTTATTTATTGAAATACCCTCAATCAGAGTAGGCCAGCATCTACTGGGTAATTTATACGGGGGGGGGGGCAAAGCAATGGGTTAAGTGACTTGCTTAAGGTCACATAGCAAGGTAATCATTAAGTGAATGGGGTCGAATTTGAACTCATGTCCTTCTGACTCCAGGGTCAGCGTTCTATCCACTGCGCCACCTAGCTGCCCCCAACTTATACTCTTAAAGGGTTGCATCCATTCCGGAGAGGATAAGTGCCCACGGTTACAGAGCCAGTGTGTATCTCAGGCCGGACTAAACTCCAAGTCTTCGACTTTTCAAGTAACTCTCTATCCACTAATCAACCTCTTTCCCTCATTGCCACTCAACTAGGGAAAGAAAGAAGTTCCATTAGAGAAAAGAGCAAAGATAAGTTAGAGACTTATTTCATACCCTTTCTCTTTTCTCCTTCACCACCCCAGTTCCTTGCACAAGGCTTGCATCTAGTTGTGGTTTAATCGATTTTAGTTTAAGGTTGAAGGGGATGGCAAGTGGGGCTGAGATCAGTCTGTGGAGACTCAGACCCTTGTAACGAGCCTACATTATTACCATGCTGAGCGGGATAAGGATCTCGGAAGTTCAACCTCCTGGTTTTACAGATGAGAAACCTGCAGCTCAGGAAGGTGAAGAGGTTATGGTATCCTCTAACTAGCGACAGAGACTGAACAAGAACCCAGAAATCATTCAGAACGAAAGAGTCATCGCCTACCAAATCTCTAGGAGTGTGTGATTCCAGAAGCTCGCCTCTTTAAGGAGAAATGAAATACTTCCACAGGTAAAGGTTTGCAATGGGATGGAGATTAGGAAGATAAGTAGGTACATTTCTGAACTTCTGAGTTCTCATACAGAACTCCATTCACTGATTTCTGAGAACTTGACCAGCGGCCGGAGGTTGTAAGCTGGAAATTTCAGTGAAGAGCTCATTGGGTGAAGCTTTAACTTTGCTTCTTGGACTCTTGGGTGATTTGACCCTGGAGTGGTGTTCCATGTCATACTGGACTTTCCCAGGCTAGTGCCTTAGCTAAGTAGGATGGGAAAGAGGGTGATGCAGTTAATTCTAGCTTGAAACGCTAAAAGAGAAGAAAATGGATTCAAGCTCTAACCGGTGGCCACAGCAAGAACATTTTCTGTACCTTCCTTCCACTCCAGCCCTGTACATCCTTCTCTCCTGAAAATATTCTCTCTTGTGCTTCCCAGGATGCTTTCCCCTTAATGGACTGTGTTTTCTCTCTTTCCAGCGATTTCCTTTCAGAAACTCACAGGACCTTCATAGAATTATAAATGAAAAGATCAAAAGAACTTGAGATGTAGCTTCTAATTCTATTCCTTGAGTATATATAGATTAGGAAACTGGGGCCCAGAAAAGTCCAATAACTAACCAAGGTCTTTCGTTTGCTTAGTTTTGAATATCCATTTGGTAGTTATTTCGTGATCCAGGAAAGTCATCTCCCAGTATCCTTTTACCACCACCGCAATAATTTTTCCTCTAGAGCCGTGATCTTAACCTTTTTTTGTGTATGTGTGTTCAACCCCTGGGACAATGTGTCGAAGACTATGGACCCCTCCTCATAATGATGTTTTAAATCCCTAAAATAAAATGCAAAGGATTACAAAAGAAAAATAAAAGTTAGTGGAAATAAAGATCATTTTCCCATCCAATTTAACTGTCCCTTGAAATTAAGAATCTCCCTGTTTTTGAGTCAGCATTTTATCCAACATTATTTCTTCCTTCATTTTCCTTTTTTGACTTCCCTTTCTTTTTGACCATCCTATTCTCTACCCCTCCCCCCATCCTAGCCCCAGTTTTCCCTTCAAAAGCAGCTGAGTTGGCCAGAGAGGAAAAAAAAAGACTAAACTCTTTTTAATATTCTTCTGATTCTGGTATTTTTAAAAAGGAAACATGGAGCTGGTTTTTAATTAGCCTAAAGATGAGTGGTTTGTAGCTTGGGTATTTAAAATAAAATCTATTTTAAACAAAATACTCTCAAATTAGCTCTTCTCAGCAACTGAAACTCTATCTAGAGGGAGTTGGTCTCTATAGTTGCAAACTTGAGAATAGGGTTGAAGGAAGCAAAATTCTGATATCAAATGCTAATGTTTGGAAGACAGGAAATTGATCTTTGCCTCAACCTGGGTAGGTAGAACCTTTATACAAATGCCTAATGGTCTTGGCATCTGCATTGAGATATAGAAAGTATAGCATGTCCTCCATGTTCTGTTTCTATGGACTCCTTACACCAATGCCTCAAAAAATCTATAATGCAAAGTAAAAAATTCTCAGTGACTTAAGAAAGGGTCTGAAAGAGTTTTGGTGAGAGGGAAAAAACTCATCAACTGATGGCCAATCTCCTGTACTTGAACCTCACACAGTGAAATTCTTTCCAGTTTGACTGGGTCTACTGTAATTTTTGATGTCCTGAATGCAGGGGTTACTTCCACTACACATAGGTTAGAGGAGTAGAGGGTAGATAAATTATAATTATAAAATGACTATGCCTGCATGAATTGGTTAACACTTAAGATATCTTCTTAAAATTCTCTTTTTGGTTATGAATTATGTACAAAATCAGTTGACACAATTCAAAGTAAATATAATTAAGATTTCTTCATTTTCCCTGGGTTCTTAATGATTTCATATGTCACTCCCTTTCTAAATGTTCTCAATTATGCCACCTTCTCAATCCTATAGAAAGATACCAAACGAGGAAATTCACAGAGCATCTTATGAGAAAGGAGAAGGAACATTTCACAGGACAGAAGAAACTGTTTTGATTTGAGGGTATCAGGCATGCAGTTAAGTTTTTTGAGCCCATTTTGGATTTTATTGATTCCCTTACTTTTATAATGTTTGGTATTTAGGGCCTGAGGTGGGGAGTTTTACAATAGCTCTCCAGATTCATGCCAAACTTATCTCAAGCTACATTACTGAGGTGTCTCTTGCTCCCCCTGGTGGCATCATATTGAATATTACAGAATCAGATCATGCAACGTCAGAAAAACAAAATGGGATTACTTTTCCTCTCCAACCCTCTTTCATCCTTGCCAGGAACTAAATGGTCAATCTGGAGAGTAATTTCCTCGTTTCAACTTGTTCAAAAGAAAGGGATTGAACCAAGTTCTAATCAATGAGAAGACAAGATGACCCAGCTACAAGGCTGAAAGTTTTTGTTCTCTATAACTTTTCCAAAGTTGGACAAAAAGTGGAAAATTAGAAGGCATAAGAAGCCTTTCTAGAGTATTCCTTGATATCCTAGTGACCCTTATCTAGAAATGTCCTACGGGCTCTGTAGGCTTTACTAGGTGAGGAAGAGGAAGGGTTGGAGACACCAATCCTCTATGGAGGTCGACAAGTGACTGCAGTGCAGCCCATCTGAGGATTTGCTCAAGGAAATAAACTTCCATCTTTCAATAGAACTGTGATCTTTTCAATATGGATATTGACTACATTGTTGCAGATTGAAACCCAAATATTCCTTTTCATCCCCTTTGGCTCTTGTCTGTATTCTCCAGTAAATCCTTCAAGGGGATTCTATTCAATGTGCTATGGTCTTTTTTTTTTTCTAGATTTTTTGATATTTTGTAAATACAAATGGAGCACACTGAATTCATTGGCCATCATTTACCCTGTTTTCTTAACTTATTCTTTTCTACATATTTGTGACACAGTGAAAAAAAAATGCTGAATTAGATTCAGAGGAACAGAGCTCAACTCCTATCTCTGCTACTTGTCATCTCTAGGGCCTCATATTCTACAGAATAAAGATTGTATTAAATAAGTCTATTGTTGACTAGGACTTTTTCCACTTCCCACTGAAGGCCAAGACTCAGCCACATGATTCTAAAATGTACTGTGACTGGGATGGAACTGAGAATGAACTTCAGTATTTTATAAGAATCACTGTCAGCAAATTGGGGCAATTAGGTAACATAAAGGATAGAGTGCTGGACCTGGAGTCAAGAAGGCTCATCTTTATGAGTTCAGATCTGTCCTCAGATACTAGCTTTGTGATCCTGGACAAGTCACTTAACCCTGCTTGCCTCTGTTTAATGAGCTGGAAAAGGAAATGGCAAGCCACTTCAGTATCTTTGCTCAGAAAACCCCAAATGGGATACGAAGAGTCTGATAGGACTGAAATAACTAACAACTAACAACAAAATGGTCATCAAATTACAAAATCTTAGAAAATGAAAGGAAGTTGAGATCATTTAGTTGAGCCCTCTAACTTATGCAAGAAGACCATCATAAAAACAGTCATTCAGTCTCTGCTTGAACATTTCCCATAACAGGGAGCTCACTACTCTCCAAGGCAACTCATTTCATTGTTTGACAACTGTAATTGATAGAAGAGTCTTTCTTATATTATTAACAATGCTTTCACAAGTATAAAACACTTTTCCATTTAAAAATCTTTTAGCTCTCTTATTCAAATGATCATCATAACAGCTTTACAAGGTCTTTAAGGAAAGTGTGATTTTCTTTAGTTAACTGAAGTCTATTGAGGTCAAATGATTTATTTAAACAGCACAGCTATTAATGAGCAGACTCGGTACTAGAACTCAAGTCCTTCCTAGTTTTCTGTATTTCCACCCATTGATTCTCATTCTACCTTCTCAAGATACACAAAACAACACTATTCTCTTCCTCTATTCTCCCCCCCCCCCCAACTTTGCTATACTATGGACACTGTAATTCTTTCCCTGGTTGTTATGTGTCCGCAAAAATGGGTGTGTGTCCAACTCTGCTTATTGCGGGGTTGGAAGTTAGTGCCAGTAATATTTCTTATATCTTTCTGAGTTTCAAGGGGGCCAATCTATTCCAGCACTTGTGGAGTTTGGAGTGTATATTTAATTCAATACAGACCACAGAACCAGCATGGATTCTTGTGTGAGACCATGTGTCTATAGCTCCATGCATGAAAGAGCATGTAGTGGAATGTTCGTGAAGCATGGATAAAGGTAGATGTATTAAACCATCTGGCCCTGCATGTGTTAACCAAGATATTTGTGTACCTGCCTCCACCTGTATCCAAAAGCATCTTCAGGAAGTTTCTGGGAATATTCTTATGTAGGAGGTTACTCAAAATGTGTATATTCTTGCATCTCATCTGAGGTCAGGGGAAAAATGAGAAACCTCACTAATTTAGGCAAAGTTTTGGTCTTTTTTTTTTTTTGCTAGTAGAAATCTCATCTTTGAGTGGAAATTTTCATGTCTATACTCCCTGTGTCAGGGAGGGGCAAAAGCACATCCTTATGTGCCTCTATCTGAATTGAAAACTGATTAGTAACTCATTTCCTCAGAGCAGTGTTTGTCTTCTTACACTTAATCATCTTTCTTTGTATTATTTTGAAAAATGTATTTAATTAGTTTTTTTTTATATTATATCTTCTTTTCCCCTCCCAACAAGTAAAATATATGCTTCTTGAAGATAGGGAGGGTTTGTTTATTCTAGTCTTTGTATTCCCAGCACCATGTATGTGCGAAACAATTAATAAATAAATGCTGACTTGAAAGGTCGAGTTTCTATTTGAATTTTAGTTATTTTGTAAAAATGTTATTTTTGGAAAGTAGAAATTGCCTGGATAGAGTGCTGATTTTCAAGTCCAGTTGTTTGTTGTATTTGACTCTTCATGATCTCATGGATCATGGTCTATCAATACTAATCATGAGTTTTCTTGGTAAAGATACTGGAGATGTTTACCACTTCCTTCTCCAATGGATTAAGACAAACCAAGGTTAAGTGATTTGCCCAGGGTCACACAGCTACATTTGAACTCAAATCTTCCTGACTCCAGGGTCAGCAATCTATCCAATGAGCCTCCTATTTTGTCACTAGCTGCCTGCTTGATCTTGGGGAGGCATTTTAGATCTGGCATTTTAGATCTCTGGGACTCAGCTTCAACATCCTTATAATGAGAAGACTGAACAAGATGACTGATAAAATTCTTTCTAGCTCCAAAACAAGCTAGTTCCTTTGGTTCTGATGTTTTATTCTCCTATTAGATAATAAGCTCCTTGAGGACAAGGGCTGAATTATTTTTTCATTTTGTGAATCCCAGGGACTAATCCGATGCCTGTGCAATGGAGGTGTTTAAACATTTAGACTGAATGGATTATGCATTTGACCAGATCTGCTGTTCTTTGGTCCAGTGTAGCAGTTGTGTCTGAATGAGAGCATGTACTTGAAATGAGTCTGGTTCTCAGATTGGATGATTCTGTGAAGGTGTGTCTTTACAGACATCCATCAAGCTCTTTATCTGCATCTCCCTGTTCTTATGCCCTGGAAATTGCTTGACCAGTCAGAATTATGTTTTCTTGTGATTCCCTAGCAGCTTTGGCCAAGAAGTCCTTCTAACTCTCAGATATTTGCTCTAGGCTGGGAGCTGATAGTTGAGGAATATTCATCTCCTGGGAGTTTTTGTTCTGCCTGCATGAAAGGCCTCAATAGCTGGGAATACCACTCTAATTACGGGGAAGCCCGGCTTATGTGGGGGATACAATGGGCCTGCTAGTCTCATAGCAGCTCCTTACATCAGTCAAATAAGGCGCTCTAATGACGGGGTGAGAGCCGTGAATGCCTAAAACAAACTCCAAAAGGAGAGAAAATAAAGCCGCCGGGGGCTTAAGATATATTAAATTACCCTGATTAGGAATCCTGGCCTCACTGGGGTTGGTTGGAGAGGCTGGGGAGACTGAGAGTCTTGCTATTCATTTCGGGGGAGAAGGGTCAGCAGGTCGGGGGGGTTCACAGAGCCCCGACTCATTCTCATGCTAACACTGAGCACAAACTCGAGGCTTAGTGGGCTGGAAAATAGAAATGAATTTGTCATAATCCTTGCTCTTCTGTCGAAGGGTGAGTTAGCTCTGGCTAATTGCAGCCAGTTAGAGCTTGGCTGGGAGAATAGGACAGGGGGTTGGGCGGGGAAACTTAGTCTAGGAGGCTGGGAGAATGGGACTGGGGCTAGAGGCTAGTAGGGGGCCTCCATTCCCCTCTCTAAGAGAGATGGATTGCAGGGGTGAAGCAGGCCCTAAAAAGAGCCTAGGCTTTTCAAATGAGCTGTGATGTGATAACTGGACTCAGGACTTCAAAACTGGCTAGTTTGTTTGTGTATGTACAGACATACAGCACCAAGAACATCAGCAGACATACAGTCCTATAATATAAGGCCTGAGAAAGTCATTAGGAGTCATTAAGCCTGAAAGGGACATAAGGAGTTATCCAGTCAACATTTCATTCTTAATTTTACAGGTGAGGAAACTGAGGTTCAGAGATTTGTCCAGAGTCACCTAAATAATCATGAAGCACAAGAACTCAGGTTTCCCATAGTTGCCTCTATCTATATAGATACAAATGCATAACTGTGCTGCTCCCATAAGACATGCTAGAAAACCCATATCCTTAACACTTCCCCCACTGTACAATGTATATATAATTATGGACAAATAAACCCCTACCCAAACACTAGCTACTTATACTCTCAATACACACACACACACACACACACACACACACACACACACAGACACACACACAATACAGACACAAGTGAACACAGACACATAACACACGTGCTCCAATACAGCACATAAATGCAAGCCCCTCCCCTCCCCAGTCCCAGAAGCCTGGGCAATGTCTAGTTGACTCTCAGGCTCAAATTCTTGTGTCTGTATAATTAGCCTCTCCATCCTCTTTGGGTTGCTTGGTTTACAATCGATTTCTCTGCAAAGCAAGCACAGTTGACAAATATTTCAGGCTGTCACCCCCGCCCCTCTCTGCAGCACCAAAACCATGCCTATACAATTACGCCTGTAGTGGGGGCAAATGAAACCTCTCCCACACAGCAGTGGATTTGAACAACAAAGGCCAACAAACCAGCATATAAACGGAGAAAACACCCACTTCACCAAGGACAAGGCCACCCTCTACTGGGAGAAAAAGCTACAATTTAAGAGAGACAGTTCTATCATCCTCCTCACATACCCTCAATCCTCAAGGTCACACATACCTACTGGGGGCTTGATCTATATAGGACCTGCTCTTGTCCTTCAGATTTAGGGTACTAGGAGAAAAAGCTAACAGAAGCAGAGAACCCAGGAGACCCAACCCAGGAGACCCAATGAGGGGTGATAGTCAAGGAAAAAAAAGACAGAGCAAAGAAGATTGTTCTTCCGGTGGACAGACTCAAATTTTCTATCTTCAAGGAGACTTTCTATCCTTCATGTCAGAAAGAGAGTGGGGAGAAGCCTGGACATTTATGTTCCCTAAGAAAGGCTAGAAAATTGCACTCTCTGCATTTGAAATCCATTCCCTATGTTATTGTCCATGGTAAACTTCCAGCCTTCACTCTAATATCTGTGATATGCCTCACAAAATAGTTTTGTACCAGAGAGAAAATCATTTTCTGGCTTCTGCACTAGAAACTCTTTTCCATGCGACCCTCAACCTCTGTTGGCACTGAAAGGATGTTTACCTTGCCAACCATGGTTCCAACTCTGGGTGAGAGTGTTACTGTCTGTGAATTACTTCCCAAGGCTCCAAGAATCTCTCTCTCTCTCTCTCTCTCTCTCTCTCTCTCTCTCTCTCTCTCTCTCTCTCTCTCTCTCTCTCTCCCTGAGACTACAGATCACATTTTAGAGAGCCAGTCTCAAAGTCAGGAGACAGGGCTCAAGCCTGACTTCTGACACATAGCTCACCATACTACCTAGGGAAGCTATTTAACTTGTCAGAGTTCTTGGAAACTATCTAAAATCATAAATCCCCAAGAAGCAGTGGACTTGCCTCTGGTAGAGGAAGTAGCCTTACGAAGGAGTTTCTTATATCAGTATATCACAGGTCCAGACCCTTTTTGGTTCAGTTTCTTCCCTTCCTAAGTCAGGCTACAGTTTTCTCTTCTACATTGTAGATGTGAAAAATTGATGCATGATGGGATAGTGAGCAGCTGACCTATGAACTAAAGGATCTCAGGTTTCTTGGGCTTGTTGGGGCTCATTCCCCGTACTCCTGTTTCCCCACATCCTAGTCTTACTATGAGGGCTCAGGAAGTATGTAAAGAACATTGAGACCCTTTTGATGAATCAGGAGCAAAATGATTTTTAAAAAATTTCAGGAGGAAGCAGAAGTTGTTCAGCAAAGAACTATCCCAATTTGAGAACATCAGCAGACAGTGATCATCCTATTTCTGCAACTGTGGATAAAACAAAGTTCTTTTTTTGACTTGTGGCTTATCTACAATTGACCTTCACTCCACTCTGGGAAAAGGAACTATTTCAGCCCTGATCAAGAAAGAAAAAAGCTATATTTGGAAGTAAACAGTGACTGTAGGAGAAGGGGACTTGGAAAAGAAGACTTCTGAGTCTTTAATTCCAAAATATGCCACTGTCCAACCACAGGTGACATATTTGACTATGTGCTTCAATTTCCTCACCTTGTAAAAAAAGCACACCCAGGAAACACGACTTGGGTAAAAGGGTTGATGGTATTTGGGGCTGCAGAAGTCAGGACTCCTCTCCAAGATCCATCCCTCCTTACTCCATCAGTACCCTACCTCACAATTCTTAAAGGCTCTTGTAGAGATTCAACTTAGGGAAATCTATTCCATCTAGGGTGAGTCCACACAGTAGTTTCCTGGCAAAAAAAAAAAATGAGTTTTAGTGAAATTGCTCCCTAAACGACATTGGGTAAAGAAGTCAGAGAGAAGAAAGGACATGAAGGAAGTGATTAACTTTTTCGTTAACTTTGGACAAGTCTCTTGAGCTCTCAAATTCTGTTTCCTCATCCATAAAATGGGGAGGGAGTTAGGCTACTCTCCAACGACCTTTCTTTTCAAATCTGACATTTTATGATTCTTATCATATCTCTAGTCAAAGAATAGGCATTTCCTAACAAATGTGGCTTTAGGGTAAATAAAATGGTAGCAACATCGACTCATCCCTCAACACTTCTTTCCTTATTGACACAAAGTGAAGGGGACTGGGGTGGAGAGATTCTATTATATTATGACTATTCAAAGTAGTAAATCAGGTGATTTAAATTTAACCTCTCCTCCAAACAGATGTCTCCAAACTAATAATCATTGGTGGCATTGAATTTGGCATTTTCATCAAGATAGATTTTAAGGAGATGCCATCTCCTGAGCCACCAGGTGCTCCTTAGGGATTGGGTCAGTTCTACTCTTCTATCTCCCTTGTTGATGGGACCTTCTTTGCTTCGGGGGTGGAGGGCTGCACCCACTTTCTCCTTTTTGTGACTGATAATATGGAGGAGGGAATGAATTATACATATGTCTCTTTGTTACCCAGGCTCTTGCACTAACTATACTGCTAGGACTCGGCCTGCATTGTCTGCTCAGGTGTGAGCAGGTCACCTGTCTCCAGCAACACCCGAATTTCCCCTTCAGGGTCAAAGTCAAAACCCGAGGAAACTATGGAATCATTTGGGGTGTGAATGTAGCGGTCATGGTGAAGGTACAAATGAAATAGCGTACACTAAGAATTTTGATGACCTTAAAACACTCCATAAATGTTAAATATTTCATGTTATTATTTTTGGACTAATCATTTATGTTGGGCAAATCATTATTACTGACAGAAAAATGGATGGGGGAATGGAGAAAAAGTGAAGGGTAAATAACCTCGAGTTCCTCTGGGTTTTCCCTAGTAAAATCAGGATTCTCCTACTGAAGCCAATTTTGCTGATTTCCTGAAGTTGGAATATTTCTTACCCTTGAGCTTTGCTGGTAAAGCTGTCAATTGAACCTCAGGATTGTGTGAAAGCACCAGTCCTGGGGAGTGAAGGGGGAAGCAAAACAAAGTGTGCCAAAATGGGCACATTGTCCTAGAAGGGTCCTGGGTCCTTAGTTGCAAGGTCCTTAGGGTTTTCCTTAGGGAGGGGCCTAGAGCCAGAGACAGGAAAAGGGAACAGCCTGCAGCAGGAGCAGTCGCCACTAAAAATAGGCACGAGGTGTTGGCTAAGACGCAGGGAAATCGTGATGTGAAGGCTGGGACAGTTTTGTGCGAAGAGGTGGGGGGGGCGGACACAACACCCACAGAATGTGAAATCTGAAGTGTGCATGTGAGAGAGCAGAGACACACACACACAGCTAAGCAGCCAAGTAAAGAAGTGTTACATACATTCCCAAATAAGTGACTTTATATACATAACGAATGTGTATAAACTTGATTACAGTTATTCCAGGGAGAAAAAAAATGAATTTCAGTATTTCCTCCAGAAATATAAAGCAACCTGCATGTGGTGATTCTCAGTCATAAAATGTTGACTCGGAGAGAGAGGATGGTCCAGCAAAGAGAGCCAAAGGAGAGAATTTACTTCCCAAAGGGTGATCAACAGGGATCCCCCCCCCCCCCCATCCGTCACCCATCCGACTGCGCAGGACTTCTCTATCGGAGTTTCTTCCCCCTCTTGTTTCCTAAAAGGAAAGTTTCAAGCAATAAAGGCTAGGATTTTTGGTAACTAGAAAAAAAAAAGGAATTGTGGTGAGTCCAAGACCTGGAAAGGACATAGGGCTAAGGAAATAAAACGCACTTTAATGAAACTTGCTGTTATGAAGGTCGTGGACACGTTAGATTTCAATAGTTATTTCTTTAAATTACATAAAAACAATTGAATTCGCCATTATCCTCATAGGTCAGCGACATAGCATCCTTCCTCGGTTGCCGGAAAGCAAATGTCCCACACGAACATTCCTGTTTCTGCTTTCTCGAATCTCTTTGTTCTAAAAGAGGAAATTAATCATTTTGCCGGCCAATTTCTATACTAAAAGCGGGGCTATATTTTACACTAATTTCGAGGACACAGATCTGTTTTTATCAAAATTGCAAGAAGGCGGTGAAGACTTCTGCGTATATAGATAAAGAGTTCGGCATCGATCTGAGTAAGTGCTCACGAATAGCAGTTTGTGAGTCGGGGTCTGGAGATTCTAGCATCCGAGGGCTCCCCTCGGACTAGACTCAGTGGGATTCCCTCCTACATGCATTCCATATTTCTCTATCAATGTCACACGAGGGTTCTCTGGTGCAACATCGGCAGCCTCAGTCCTCCTGCACCAGAAGCCGCAGCTACCAGAGGGGCAGTGGTTATTGTTTTGTCTTCTCTGAACTCACCGGCTCCTCCGTGGCCCCTCACTGCCCTTGGCCCTTCGTTTTAAACAAACAAACCCACCAGTTCTCACCCCCTCCCTTCCTCTAGGCTGAGCAGAATCTCCGCCGAATGTAATGGCCTAGGGGCATCCTGTGAAGTCGTTTGGAACGTTTTGACTGAAATTGCGGGGCCAAGTGGTTCCTCTCGGTTCTCCACTCTGGAGAAAACACAATGTGGGGTGGGGGTGGGGAACAGACCAAACCCCTTCGATAATGAGATCCCAAAGACATTAAAAAAAAAAGAAAAGAAATTCTGGAGATCTCTAAGCCCTAGTGCTGTCTCTGTGGGTCCAGGGAGAGAAGAAAAGACTTAATGACCGTACCTGGCTTTTTTTTTGAGGGGAGGGCAGAAAGGGAGTCGGAGGGAGGGAAGATATGTTCAGCTAGCTCTCAGGAGTCGGTCCTAGGTTTCTTTTTAAAAATAAAGAGATAAAAACACATTTTAAAATGTCTGATTTCAGAAATTCAGATATAGATGACTTTCACTTCCACACATCTGCATATGTTTGAACGCCAAAAATTCTATAAAATCAATTGTATCCATTACTGAATTAGGCACGTGTAGCCAGAAAGTCCCGATGAAATATATTCACATATCAGTATTGCCCACATGGGGTGTGTGCTGGGAAGAAAATAGGAGTACGTAAAGAGATATCTCTATGCATGTGCATTTCTATATGTACATATGTGTCCTCGTGAATATTTACATAATTATATATGTTTACCACTATGTATTTATATCCACAACCAGGCTGCTTTTTTTTCCGGGTGCCTCACATAAATCCTACTTGCATTCCTTCCTCATTAATTGTTCTCACTTGGAAAATGGGATTCGGACAACCAGGTGTCAGAGATAACCCGAGCTTCCCTCCAACACCAAAAGACTTGTCCCAGGAACTCTTGTTAATTGATTTTTCCCTGATCCTTGAATCCTGCAGTGATCTGGGTAAAGTCAGAGGAGCTTTAGATGGGGACAGTGAGTTCACTAATAGGGAGCCTGAGATCTAGGGTTTCCGGCCTCGAAATGTCAATGGGGATAAATGAGAATCCGAGGTTGGTGGAGAAAAGGAAAAGGCAAACGACGAGGGTCATTTAGGCAGGTAGGGCGAGAGAAGGCTGGAGCTCACTGGGCGTGGATCGCCAGTTCTAAAAAGCTCTTGGTTAGGGGATCTCCCTCGCTAGTCTGTGGCGGGACCCACTTAGGCTAAATCACAACGCGTCTATTTATGTATTTCTCTCCATGTGCTGGATTCTGTGTTCCTGTGAATTGGAGCGGGTGGAGGAAGGGGAGAGAACGTTCAGATAAAGATGAAACGGACACTTCGATTTCCTGAATCTGCTCTGTTTTTCTAAGTCCTGTCTGATAAATAAACGATAACTATTGACCCGGTGCCCCTCCATTCTCCTTCTATTGTCGCAGCTCAATCACACACTTACTCGAAGAAAAGCCAGTTTATCTTACCCCTGGAGCAGTGTGTGTATATGTATGGGGGGGGGGGGGCGCGACTACTTTAGTTAGGGAGATTCTCCAACCAGAATTGTGCAGATGGGTTGAGGAAAAGAGACTTTCAGAAAAGGACCAATTTCCCCCGCACAATGAGCGCTAAGTACCTGATAAATGGGGCTGGTGTTTATTCATGAGCAGGTACTTTGGAACAGGCGTTTAAAATAGCCGGCCCGCTCCGCCTCGCCAAGGTACTTAAACCTCGGCAGGTGCAGCAAGCTAGAGAGCACAAAGCCCGGGCTGCTCGGGGAGGGGGTGTGAATGAGAGAGGGAAGGGAGGGAGCACGGAGGGTGGGGGGGACTCCAGGCGCTTAGATACCTCGGCCCTTTGTTCTTCGCTAGGGTCCAAACCTACTTAACCAAGAGGCCCAGGTCGCGAAAACCTCGCAGTTAATTACGAAGAACTCCCCCCCCCACACACACACACTGCTGGTTTACTTCCATTTAGCCAGAAAGGGGGAAACTTCGCTTAAACTCAGATTCAGGCCTCTGGTCAAGCACTCCTAACTAAATAATTGGCTAAAGAAATTCTCTTGTCTTAAAGGCCGTTTGGCCAGTTGAGCCAAAGGAGGTGCCACCAGTGGCTACCAAGGGCAACTTTTAGTCTCTTTCTTCTTACTCTTGATTTTTATTTCTTTAAACCTCCTCCCCCACAAAAAAAAAAACCCACTTCTAGATGCTTGGGGAAGTCAGTGATATAGGGAGGCAAAGACTCTAAGGACCCCAAGGTCGACGAGACCTTAGTATTAGAGTAGGACCAAAAACTATTGCTTTAGGTCCCTTGTTGCAGCCTTTCTCACCTACCATGTGCACGTGAGGGATTCTTCTGCTGAAACTGGGCATTACTTGGTGAATTCTGCATCCTCGGTTTTAGGACTTACATTGTCTTTTCAATGTGTATTAACTTATGGATTGTAACTATGGGTCCAATTCAGTCATATAGATGCCACGATTAATTAATTTTGCCTGTTTTCCCTTCGGATATTGAGGGTTCCAAGTATACAGGATACAACCGTGTTTTGGGTGCTTTGTTCACACACTTGCTCTTTCCAGTGTTATGAGGACACACTTAGTTCTGTCTCTTCAGGCCTGGCTTTTCCCGGCAAAAGAGACTCTCTGACCTTGATCCCCACCCCCAGGATTTCCCAAACCCAGAAAAATTCTTTGAAGGAACCATGCCATGAATAACATTCCAACCCCTTAATCTCTAGGGTTGATTAGTTGACCACCCACTCCAATCTCTACAGACTTTCCAGTTTTTAATCCCTTCGAACCTTATTTCCAAGTAATGTCTCTGTTCAGCCTGGAAAGAGTTGAGGCTAAGAGTCCAGACAGAACAGATTCTTTCTAGCAGGAGGAATTCTTTCGAATAGATTTTTTTTTAAATGATGAGGGCAAAGGAGAAGACAAGAAGTTTAGTGGGAGGGGACAATAGAAACGCTTCTTCGATCCACACGAATGTCTGTTGAACAAGACCTTTTTCCTTATTTCAGATAATAGTGACATTCAATAGAGCAGATGATAAAAATTAATGCCCGCCCATCATTGGTTTGTTTTTTTTTAACCTGAAACCATTGAGATGAAATTTGAAGATAACATCAAATTTGGGAGCAAAGCTGAAATACCCGAATTTAAAGAACACTTTTAAAAGATGGGTGCCCTTTAGATGGAAGGGATGGGAGGTTTACTGTGGGAGCGAAAGAAGACGGGAGAGTCAGTAGCCAGTAAGCCGTGAGACGTTAGCTTCGTCACCTCCCGGTTCTGAAGCCCTTGCTGACCCTGGCCTGGGCAGAGGTTCTAGTGGAGCGCCTTCTATCTATCCACAGGCTTCGGAATCAAGAAGTCCCTCAGGTTTGCAGCCTAGAGGTAGCTGACCCGGGCGAAAATAGGATAGTTTACACCTTCTTTAAGCTTGTTCCTAGGTTATATATCAAACTTGAAGGACTACATCAATATCAGTTATTATTATTGCTGCTTTTATTATTTGGTTGTCTTATTATGATCTTTTGAAGTCATTCAGTTAGGATGGGGACTCTTCAAAAATGACAACAGTCTTTAAGGAGAGAAGTAAAGAAAGATTCGGTGAGCGCTAGCAGAGACCCTTTTGCGCTCTCCCTGGCAGCAGGGATACCCCGGGGCCCAGTAGGTCCCCACGCCGAGCCAGAGCCTCCAGGATGCTAATGTCATGCAAATAGCCTCATTTGCATGTTGATCTTGAGTAAATGTTAAAAGGATGTTAGGGAGTGAGGGAAAGGCTGATGGCTGCTACTGGGGCCGCGCTCGGACTGCTTCCGCTGCCGCGGCGCTCCCAGCCTGATCCGCACTTCCCCGAGGCAGAACCGCAAGGTTCGGGCGCTTAACTTTGGATCTGTCCCGCAGCACCCAGCGCAAGGCCATGCCAACAAGATGGCTGCTGGTGAAAAAAGACATTTGGACGCCACTCAAAAGGGGAGCAAGAAAGCACCTTCTCCCGCGCCGCATCCCCACCGTGGCTGGGCCGGGATCCTAACAAGGCTCGGGATAGGAAAAGGCTGGAGCACTCAGAGGTGGAGGCTCCCTTCAGCCTACTTTCTCTTTCTGCAGTCAACTTTAGGTGTATCCAAAGCAGCAGCATTCTACATAGAACGTTGCAGGCGGCAAAGCCTTTTCACATGCCCCAAATAGATCACACCTAGGTGCCACCAACCCCTCCTCCTACCTGGCTCAAAATCCCCGCTATTGAAGCTGCTGATGGCTTAACTTCCAAAGAGGTGAAGAGGGGAATTGTCTGTAAATATGAAGCTATGTTAGCTGGTGGAGGTAGAAAGGCAAGAGAAGCCTTCTACCATTTCTCCCGTTTGCACATCAACGTGGACAGGTTTTCTCAGGTGTCAGCCATACCCTTAAACTACCCTGATATAGGCCAGGTAAGTTTCAGTGACCAGAAGAAGCAATGGATCTGGCAATGAAAAGCCCGAGAGCCTTTATATTAAGATTAAGATTAAAAAAAAGATTAAGAGAAAATGACAGCCCCCCCCCCCCCAAAAAGGGAGAGAAAAAAAAGACAAAAGGAGAGCAGGCCAAGATGGTGTCCGGTATATAGTGAGAAGCATAGTTTGGCAGTTGCCAATGCTAGGGCTCCAAAGCAAATATACAGAGAGACTAGATTTGGGGAAGGTGAAAGACTTCACTGAAAAAAGATAGGTTGAACCCTGACTGTAGAGGATAAACTTTTGAGCTCTGGATCTAGCCTTTTTATGGAGTAGAGTCTGATTCTGCTGTTTAGTGCCTCAAATTGGAGATTCTGCATATTCTGAACTGCCCCAGGTTAATTTCTGTAGTCTTTTGGATTCCAGATTAAAGGACTAAATTCTCCTATTATACAGAAAGTTGGTACAAAGATTGGATTAAAACTAAAATCTCTCCCATCAAGTCTCCCTTCGACCACTTAACTGCATCACTCACTCAAGTAGATCTTGGGCTTTTATTTGTTACTGATTTCATAGAGATCAGGACATTGGGAAACACTGATGCTCCCTGAAAAGAAATCAATTAACTCCTATCCCTCCCTGTTCCTGTCCCTGGCCCAGCCAAGATGATCTGAAACAAAAGACCATATTTTTCTATTTTGAAGGAACAGGTTCTTCGCAAGGGTGGGGAAAAAATCCACTTTTTTTTTTTTAAGACCAGATATGTCTTTGTCAAGGAGGGAATTGTATCCAGAGATAAATGGAACCTGGAACTCCTTCCCTGAAAAAGTGATAGTAATCTACAGTATTCCTGAAAGCAGTACCTTAGTTGGGGTTGGGTCTAGAAAAAACATCTCACAGGTGCAGGTGTACAACAGTCTCTGTGAGCTTCAGGTTGGGGGGAAGGAGGGATCATTTCTTACAGATGTCACCAAGTTTCCTGGTGATTCTTTCCATCGATGTTTATGTTTCCTCCTATCCCGAACCTTAAATTCAGGGTCTGAGTGTGCCAGGCATATTTGATGTGGGAAACCTTTCTCTTACTCCCTTCCCTTGGCTTCGTTCTATGTTTGCAAAGTCTTTTGTGTTCTTATATATGGATAATAAGTGACTTCCCCAAAGCAATAAATGAAGGGAATAGAATATAGCATTGGAATTTTAAGACTCAAGTTCAATAGGAATACTCAGATTGCTTTCTTGATAAAAGTCCCTGAGGAAACATTATAGAAGGAAGATGGAGAGAATGAAACTCTTGGCGGCTACTAGCATTGTTTGAAGAAAGAGTTTAACCACTGATATAAAAAAGAAATTTCCGACTTTGATACTATGAAATGGCTTTTACTGAGGTCCTGGCCATTATCTGCCTTCAACCATTCCTCTTCGTTTTCACCAGGAAATTTTGCTTTTATTCTTTCCCATCTTCTCCACATACTACTCCCCTGTGGAGGGAGGAAACTTCCCTCCATCCTTCCCTTCATTCTATATCAATATCCTATTGATACTTGGTATTGCTCAGGAAATGGAATGAGATCAATCGAGGGTATTTAAGTTGCTCTATAATATGTGGAGGAAACAAAGGGAGTGGCATTGCCCATCCCATAGATTAGGTTGTTAGATTCATTTGAGACTAAATCTCCCTTTGAATCATCCTTTTCTTCTCTTGGGCACCAAGGAACCAGTCTGTTTCTCTCTCCCCATCTAATAGTCTTTTCCACAATCAATAGATGATTTTCATATTTGAGAGATGAGGTAGAATGTATCTACAGTGTCTCAGTTATTTAATTCTGATCACCTATCAGCATATTCTCTTTCTGGATCGCCCAGCTACTAAATGCGAGAAGCAGGTCTCTGCTGATTCCAAGTTCAGCACTCTCTCTATACTGCCAGCTTGCCTCTTGTTGTGCAAATGAGTATGAAATCAGAAAAAATGGAGATAAACACTGAAGGGAAATGATACCTAGATACAACTTATGTAACTGGAACTCAGTAATCTAGAAAACAACTAAAACCAGAAAGCAATTAAAAAAAAGAGGTTCCATGCAATCAAAATAGACTATGTACTAATATTAATACACTTTGTTCATAAGGAATCCCCAGCAGAGGTACCTGGTGGGTTCTGGGTTCAGTAACCAGCTCTGGAACTCTCTAGGCTTTGAAATGTGCTTCTAATTGATCTATTTACAGTGTGGAGATACTATCTTACTACAGAGCCCCCCAACATGCCACCACATTGACAGGGTTAAAGCACTCGATGATCATTAATAGGACTGTTCTTGTTTGATATATTTTGAAAATACAAAGTATCAGTGACATTGTCATTGTTATTAATAACAGTGATCCAGTGATCATTATAATAATTGTCCTCATTTCCTTCCTTGGGTAATTACTGAAGGAGGCGGAAATGTGCCTTCCTGAGGGACTTTCATAGACTAAGCTAGGAAGGATGCCTTTTTTTTTTTGAGTGATGGCGTCATGATACCAAATAGAGAAATAATGGTGGCTAATGCTAAAAGAACTCTTTTTTAAAATCCTACTTCTGACATTAGCATTATGGCATTATGTAACTTCCCCGAGTTTTAGGTAACTCTATGACTATAAATTATAATTATGGCTAGAGAGGCTATGTATGTATGTATGATGAAGAAGGTCATGGATAGAGAATCAGCCTCAGGGTCAGGAAGGTATGGCTTCATCCTACATTGGAAGCAAACTCACTGGGTACCCTGAGAAAGTCACTTAACCTTTTAATGTCTTCCCTCTCACCACCAACCATAACTCTTTAAGACAATTAATTGCAGAGCCATTACTGATCTGGGAGGTGGGGGGGGGGGGTGTAAGAAAGGATTTTCTTTTTAAAAATTCCCTACAGCAATGAAATCACAGGTCTGAATCAAAAAAAGTCCCACATCATCTAGACCATCTACAACAACTACATTCTTATTTATTTTGAAGGCTCCATTAGATCTTTTTGCATTTGCACCATTCAGATAACTCTTTGCTTAGCTCCATTCCTTGCCCAAAGTTCATTATCTATTATCTCCATAACAGCTTCATCAGCATTTGACTGTTACATATACTACATATTTTGTATATTTTTGTATATGTATATTTGTATATGTATTTTTACATATACTACATACTATATGTGCTTTTTAAAAAAAATAAATTGAGATGTGAAATCTTCAAGATTCACTGATTTTAATTGTATTATGTAAACATGAGTTAATTAGGGGTGGGGGTTTTGTTCTCAATAACTTGAAGAAACTCTGCACTCCTGCTTATGACCATGTTTTCAATCTTGATTAATATTCTTACTTCTCTACTATCTAGTTTCTTTGGAGAAGGGGATCAAGGGTTTGAAGCAATTACAATAGAACTTTGGCTCTCCATAATCACAGGGAATGTCTTTCTGATTCATTGAGTTTTCTGGATTGCTAAGGGTGTACCCTCTCCTCCCTCCTCCTTTAAATATTATCCTTTTTATTTTTCATTTTACTATTTTGGATTTTAACCTTGCTAAAATGTACTGCATATCTTTTTGCCTTTTTTAAACAGAGGATACTGAATATAACTTATCCTTTGCTTGATTACTTAGGGTCATCACTATGAACATCAATTATTGCATTATTCTGTGAATATGAATGTCTTCAGGGGCTATTTGAATGCATTGGTCTATTTACTATAACATTAAATACCCCCAGAATGCTGGACCTCCTTAGTTCTTATCTCTTCTCTATACAGTTTTTTCTTCAGTTTCCTCTCTTGCCAGCTGTTAGTTTTTCCTCTAGTAACCCTGATCCTCCCTCATTCTTATTAACTTTCCTTATCTATTGAAAGCTTAGAAACCAGATAACTGGCCAATTGAAACTATTTGTAAACTAAAAATAAATAGACTTTTTTTGACAATTGTTTGAGTGTTCACAGATTCCTTATGCTTACTTCTTAGTTCCCAGCTGTGTTCTGGATAACTTAGTTCCAGATGAGTGAGTTGTTACTCTACATTATATTCATACTTCATTACAGAATGTAGTGGCTAGATCATATTTCCATCCCATTTGACTGACATTTGTCTTAATTTTTATGATTTCATAATCATTTAGCCATCAGGAAACAAAGTGATGTCGTGAGGAGGAACTAAAGACAGGAATGCTGTGTCTCTGATACTTTAACTGTGTGATGTTTCCTTTTCAATCATGTCTGATTCTTTGTGACCCTATTTGAGATTTGGTTTGCCATTTCCATCTCCAACTTATTTTACAGTTGAGGACACTAAGACAAACAGGTTAAGTGACCTGCCCAGGGTCAGACAGCTAGTAAGTGTACAAGATTTGAACTAGGGTAGATGAATCTTCATGACTTCAGGTCTCTATCTACTTTGCCACCTAGCTGCTCCAGCTGTATGACTATGGGCAATTCATTTACTCTCTCTAAGCATCAGTTTCCTAATCTCTAAAATGTAGATAATTTCTTAGTTCTTGTTTCACAATATTGTTGGGAGATTCAGTTGAAATAATGTACATGAAATGATTTATAAATCTTATAGGATTTTATCTCATCCATAATTATTACTGTAGAATTTATCAAAAATTGATTAGATAATTTTTTTTAAAAATTGATGAGATAAATAAAAGTGAGATCAACAGAAGCACTATCATCTGCCAGCATATTATGGAGTGTATGACAATAACCATAGAATAGAGATAGGAAGGAAGAAAATAAGTAATTGGTTAGAGCCTACTTTGTGCCAGGGGCTTTACAGACTTGATCTTATTTTAATTCTTACAATAACCCTGAGAGGTAAGAGCTATTATCAATCCCATTTTAAAGTTAAGGAAGCTGAGGCAAACAGAAGCTGTCACTTGACCAGAATCATACAGCAAGAAAATGTCTGAAGCAATATTTCAATTTTGGTCTTTCTGACTCCAGACTCAGAGATCTAGCCACTTCTCTAGTTAGCTGGATAGGGACTAAACTTGGGAGTTCACTGGTGAGGAAACTACTGCTATTAATGCTTGGTGGTATCTTCATTGCAATCTCTAATCTGAGGGAGTTACCTAGAAAACTGAGAGGTTAAGTGATTTGCCCAGGTCACACATGTGTCATGTATATGTGAGCAGCTTTGATTTGCATCAAAAGTCAAGTGGATCAAAAACCAGCTTTCATTGTAGTAGGTTACATTGCCTCTCAATAGGAACCCAAAATGTTCAATGGTGGCAATAAAGCAGTGAGAAATGGTAGAGCTCTCTCTCTCTCTCTCTCTCTCTCTCTCTCTCTCTCTCTCTCCATTGTATAACAGGGGACCTGAATTCTAGTCTTGGTCTTGACATTAAACTTGCTAACCTCTTATTGATTTTCTCAACTACACATAGGAGACCATAGTACCTGTACCTGTACTTGTACCATCAACATTTGCAAAACAAGTGGCTTGAAGTGAAGGATCTTTGGGCTCCTTTCCAAGATCCCGTGATTCTCTATTACCCTTGACTTATACAGCATTATCCTAGGTGTTCTGAATAATTTCTTTTAAAAAATCAGAGACATATTTTACAATTAAGAAAAGACATGGCTTATTCTTGGAGAGAGCAGAAAACATGTTTAATGCTTTGATTTGTATTCTGTATAGCATCTAGCACAGTAATGAATCAAAGTAGTAGAAATTCAGTAAATATTTTGTATTGATATAACAGCATTTGTGGTTCTTTCCCCCATGCCTTATCTTTTGTCTCCTCATAGCCAGAGGCCAGTCTAATTCTGGTACATCCTAAGGATTCAGATTTGGAGAGGGGAGAAAATGTCAGTAGTCATCAGAGACCAAACAGACCCAATCTGAAATATATAAGGCAAACTTACTTACTTTTGGTTCATTTCCAGTGTTTATGAGTTATTCTGGATGAGCATAATGATTCTGAAGCCAACTTCACACATTGCACTGACCAAAATTTTTAAGGCCATACCTCCCACACCTTCTAACATTGAGTCTTCCTAAATCCTTACCAGTACTCCTAGGTATCCCATTTGTAGCAATAACACTCATTCTTCTGATCTCCCAGATTTAAAATTTTGGAAAAATCTTTACTTAGAAACTTAGAAATGGTTCTCTGTGGGTGGTGTTGAAGGTCCCTTTCAACTCAAACAATTTTATTATTCTATTGTATATCAAGTCAAATTCCCTCAGGGTGATTTCCCAGAGCTGGTCTCACCTTACACTTTCAAACTATGTCCGTAAAAGTCACTCCACCTCTCTGTACCTCAGTTTCCTCAACTGCAAGAAGGAGTTAATAATGCCCTCACAGGGCAATATTTATTAAAAAAAAACCCAGCACAGTGCTTTAGCACACAGTGGGTGCTTAAAATTATCTTCCTGCCCTTTCTCTACCTACATGGTATATCACCTACCTTACATATATTATGTGCAAATCTGGAGGAAGGATTGAGAAGTGGAAAGTACACTGGGTTTAGTGTCAAAAAGACCTGAGCTTGTGCTCTAGCACTTAGTTGTGTTGCTATAGGCCCCTTAATTTCTCATCTTCAGTTTTTCCATCTGTACCATGATTTCAAGGGATCTTAAAAGTTATAGTACCTACTTTTTTTTTTTAGGTTTTTGCAAGGCAAACGGGGTTAAGTAGCTTGCCCAAGGCCACACAGCTAGGTAATTATTAAGTGTGTCTGAGACAGGATTTGAACCCAGGCACTCCTGACCCTAGAACCAGTGTTTTATCCACTATGCCACCTAGCCGCCCCAAAAGTCAGTAGTTCCTTGTTAGGGCCACTCTTTTTTTTAAATATGTTTTTGCAAGGTAAATGGGGTTAAGTAGCTTGCCTAAGGCCACACAGCTAGGATGGAATATTATCCTCACTTATGTTATTTTTTTTATGAACAATTTTTAATTTTTTTTATTTAAGGCAATGGGGTTAAGTAATTTGCCCTAGGTCACACAACTAGGCAATTATTAAGTCTGAAGTCAGATTTGAACTTAGGTCCTCCTGATTCCAGGACCAGTGATCTATCCACTGCAACACCTAGCTACCCCTTATAGTACCTTCTTTTGAGGAAAGCATTTGTAAACCCCAGAGCTGATACAATTGTGTTGTTATTGTTCCTGCTTATGCTGCTCTGGCTATCTATTCGATCCCCTCCTCACCACCAATTCAAATACTACACTTTCTTTAAGGTTTATATTATATCTTATTTCATCCATTAAGTCTTCTCTAATTACTACAGCCCACAACGATCTCTGCATCCCTACTAAGTAAAACACTGATAATTAATTGTATCATGGGCTTTAACACTGGATTATGGTCTGCCTTCATATTTGTGAGCTATTTCAACTCTTGTCTTCCCAACTCTGCTGTCAATTACTTGAGGACAGATACCATCCTCACCCCCCTTTCCCTAATCTTCCACAATTCCCAATAGTACTGTGCACAGAATCGGGATTTGATAAATATTTAGTAATTTAATTCAACTTAATCAGAACCAGAAAAGATTTAGGGAGGGCATGACAGAGGGGGGGGGGGAATGATTGTATTCAGAGTCAGAACTCTGAGAAGAGTGAGGTCCAGGATCATTTGTCACAATAGGAGAACTTAGAATAAGGGCAGTCAGAAGTTCAAATATCTAACAATTAATATCCCTGCCCCCCCCAAGCTATACTAACTAGGTCCATCTGTGTCATTAACTAGGGAAGGAAATCTATCCAGAGAGGGAAGGATCAAGATATATGCAGAATCTTTTTTTAAATTTTATTTAAGGCAGTGGGGTTAATGTGACTTGCCCAAGGTCACATAGCTAGGTAATTATTAAGCATCTGAGGCTAGATTTGAACTCTGGTCCTCCTGACTCCAGGGTCTGTGCTCTATCCACTGTGCCACCTACCTGCCCCATGCAGAATCTTAAATGCAAATAAGTCAAGCCTAACAAACTTGCCTTTTCTGTCACCATCAGGATATTTCCCCAAGTTTTCCTTGGTGCCCACCAAAATAAAAAGGACCAAGTTTTGATATCAAATCTTATAGAACACAAGAAAGGGAAGCTATATGGTAAATTAGATAGAACATTGGATTTGGAGTCAGAGGACCTGAATTTGAATTTTAACTCTTTCATTTGCTAACTGTTTGACCTTAGTCAAGTCTTATAACTTCTCTTGGCATCACTTTTCTCATTTGTAAAATAAGGGGGCTAGATTAGATGACATCTGAGGCTATTTCCAACATTAAATCTCTGCTTCCAGAAGAGTCGGATTGGATCTCTATTAAAGGGATAAATATTTTCCCACCATTGTGAAGACAACCGTCACATTTCAAATGTTGGAGCAGCCAATGTACCCTAAGGAATTCCTACTAGTAAAGGTTTTCTTGATGAGAAAAATCTAAGTTGATCTCATATTTTTTGCCCTGGTTGGACAAACTTCACTTACCTGTGAAGTATGAAGGGAGAGAGTTTGTGGAATGTATCATTTCTTATATATTGCACCTTTTGGTTGTTTACAACACTAGATTCTAGTCTTTGGAGTATTAAATGTTAATAGAGGCAGAGGAGGAGAAGATGGAGAATCATACAACTTTAGGGCTAGAAGAAAACAAAGATTTAACCCTTTTACTGTTCCAGAAAGAATATGGAAACCAAAAAAGGATGTGATATCCCTAAAGTTATACAGCTCTTTAGTCACAAAGGTAAGATTAAGATCCAGGTTTGCTGACTCCTAAATTCAGTGCTCAGCATTGACTCCTCCACAACCAAATTACAACCTGATATAAAATCCTAGAGCCTTAAGCACTGTCCTGCCCAGGAGATGAATTCAGTTATCTTTGCCCTTAGTCAGGTAGGGTGCATCCTCAGCTCTCAGTGATCCCCAGTGATAAATGATTTGAACTATGGAATGTACTCGAAAATCTTCTGAAGCTTAGCTTAAATAAATCCTACTTATCCAAGGGACTTTATTCTCCAGGAACTCAGTTTGGTTGAGAGGAGAGGGGGAGGGTAGAATAAGATTCTATAAGACCTAATCCCATAATTTATTATGATTCTTAAATGTCTTAGGGATAGGGAAGAACAGGAAGGAGATTCTCGGGGCTATAAGATCTGGAAAGGACTTCCAACAGCAACTTGAAAAATGTCTTCATTATCCAGATTAGGAAACTGAGTCCTAGGGGGGGTGAAAGGGACCTTAGTTGTTAGATTCTTGAACTTCTACCTGCCCTTGTACCAAGTTCTCATACCATAACTTATCCTGGACCTGACTCTTCTCAGAATTCTGACTGAATTTAATGTCATTTTCCTCTATATCATGCTCTTCCTATATTGTTGAGCCAAGCTAAGTTGCTAATTGATCCACCACACCAATCATGCTGCCACCTTGGCACGGCTTGCTAGGTTAAACATTCCCCCTTCCTTCCCCACCCCCCACATTGGGCTGTGGATAAAAGGGCACTGAATTGTTAAGAGGCTTCAACTCACTCCCCTTCCATCAACAGACTTCAGGTTCAGATAGAGTAGGCCTTCAGTCAGCCCCACATGGTTTTCAGTTCCTTACAGATGCCACAGGGTCTGTGACCCAAAGAAAGTTTCTTAGGGAATAACCTGGAGTGGGAAGCTGGCAAGAGGAAGAAATAAAGTGAATAAAAAGAAAAGGGCTACAAGGGAGGAAAAAGAGCGGGTAAAATCATGGAAAAGTATCTTTTCCCTCTTACTCTCTCCCTCTCTTATCCCTAGTCCCTAGACATCTGGATTAGGGTTCCAATTGCCAGACCTTTCCATTTCCCTTCTCCCTGACATAGTTTTATCAGGTGAATCTCTTCCAAGACTTAGACATACCTGTAAGCCCCAGAGGGAAGTAGCAGTCAGACACCTCTTAAAGAGAAGACCTAACCCCTTTTAAAAGATTCTTCTTCCCAACACACACACACACACACACACACACACACACACACACACACACACCCCACCACCACTACCACCACTACTACCACTACCACTACAATGGACCCTTCAAGGAAGAAATCCCAGATCCTCATGTGGCGAGGAGGGAGAAGAGGTGAGAAGAAATACTATAAACTAGAATTTACTGAAAACTGAACTTACCTGAAAATGAACTCAAGCGGTCAGCCTTGTTGGAAGGAACTCGAAGTTTGCCCCGAATTAAACTAGGAGGAGGAAGAGAGGAGAGAACTCTCCCCAGGACTTCTACTAGCCTCTTCTGGTCCCCCAAAATCTTAGCTCCCCTGCGACTGAGGAGGAGCCCAGACTGCAAGAACGTCTTCCGGCTAGCCCCAGTGGGGCAGGCAGAGTTTGCCGGCGGCAGTTAGAAGCCGGGCCCAGCCCGGGAGGGGGAATAAAGAGCGATTGTAAGAGGAAGAACAAAAGGCGGTGACGGGAAAGAGTTGCGTCCCCCGGGCACGGCCCTGAACTTGAACTTGTACTTGACATTTTGTCCGGGAGGCGGCGAGGGGCAGACAAGCTCCCGAGATCAGCCTAGGGCTAGGAGCTGTGGGACCCCAAATCTCTCTCCGAGGGGTTGGGCAAGCCTCCGCCCCTCCCCTTCCCAGTGGATGTGGGGGATCTCAGAGCGGCACTTGAGTTCATTGGGGTCCTTCCTTGTCCACTATCAGGAGTTCAGTATATCCCCTCTTTACTTTCCAACTCCTACTCATCTTGCCCTGGGGTCCCCAATCCAAAGTGACTTGAGCCCGAGGTTTCTGGAGGTCACTATGCCATCTCAGTGATGTGTGTGTGTGTGTGTGCGCGCGCGCGTGTGTCTGTAATACGCGCGTGTGCTTTGAAGAAGGTTGAGGATTGGGATGAAACCTTGGCAATTAGATGGGGAGAGAACTGTTGGGATGGGGAAGGAGGATGAAAGGTTGGGTCTGTGGGGGAGATCGGGAAGTTGCGGGGCGGGGGTAGAGGGAGTGGGGGAGGGGCCGGGGAGGCAGTTTGCAGACCGACCGCCCCTCCGGGTGCCCGGGCTTCTGCCGAGGCCCGCTCCAGGCCAGATTCTCCGCACGTCGCGTCTGCGCCCGGCTCGACGCTATTCAGCCGCTAATTGAACGTTAATGGCAGGTGCAGATGAGGTCACTGGAGCTGGCTTTTCTCACACATTTTTCATGCAAATCCACGAAACTCTAAACAAATTTGAATAAAAACCCCTTTGTGCTACCCGCCCCCACCCCCAATCCCTCTCCCGCCGGAGTTTCTGCCTCTTTCTTCCTGTGAGATGGGGCCTGGCGGGCTCGGGGTCTGGAGCCGGAGCCCAAGATCCAGCAGGCGTGTATGTATGTCTGTGTGTGTGTGTGTGTGTGTGTGTGTGTGTGTGTGTGTGTGTGTGTTGGGGGAGGGGAGAAGCGCCCCGAGGAGGACCAGGATGGACAGGGTTCATCTCTAGAGGCGAGGGACTCTCTCCGACCTCGGGAGCCAGGGCTACTAGTGCGATTTCCCCGCGGTGTCTCCCTTGCCTCGGTCTCCACGCCACTTTTATCTAGGTCTTGTTCTGGAACAACGCCCAGGGTTCCTTGCTCCCGGTTCCTATGTGGTATGGGAAAGGAACCCGTGTCCTGACTCCCGTCTTTTCCAGACCAGGATCTCTGAGTGCAGAGGCGGCTAATAACTGAAGAAACAGGCCTCTGGCAGCTAGTGGCAGGAGTGGGCGAATTTTACTTTGCTGGTTTCTTTTTTCTATACTTAGTCCTTGCCTTCCCCCTGTTCCCCTACAGAGAAAAGAACTCTACAAACTCTCCCCGTTCTCCAAACTCTAGAGAGTAGGAGGCCTAGCTGGGGAATGTGTACTCTGGGCTTGAGTATTTGCCACGATTCAAATCTTTTTCCTTTAACCTCCCTCCCTTTCTATGGGCAGTCTGAGAGGGGCACTTTATGAAGGAGAAGGTTCATAGAAAAACACTTACAGGCCTCCATGTGCCCATTTGGTCTCATCTGGAATCTTGTCTGATACCCCCCAACCAAACTCCCCCACCCATCTACATGCCTTGGATCATGTGTCCCTAAGATCTATAAAATATATTTTCTTTGTGCTTTATTGGATCTTCCTTCCTTTTCCTTCCATGGGTAGCACTCCTCTCAGGGCTCAGAGAGATTCATATTGGCATCTGTGGTGGCCTTATACCAACCACTTCCTCCCACTTCTTCTTATTCCTTACTATATTTTTCAAATCTCTGCTGAAGACATTTTACTTATCCTGACTACATCCTTTTCCCACTGGTAACCAATTTCCCAATTCTTGCCCTTTTTGGTAGAGCTGAACAGAAACATGAACTTTTATTTAGCAAATAAATGTTTATTGAAGGAAGATGGGAGGGAATGGAAAGAGGTAATTAGGGGTATGTTTAAGACAGTTTACTCCAAGGTCTAGAAGTGCCTCAAAGGCTTTAAGGGAATAGTTTCCACATATGGTTCCCAATGTCCCAAACCAGATCAGAGGTCTCAGATCTTGTTCAAATTCCACTGGCATTTCTATGTAAATTTGACCTCTCATTAAGGGGGCTCCTCCAGGCCATTATCGGCACTTCCTTATTCTCATCCTCTACCAGATCCTCCCTGGCTTCCATATGTTGGGTATCTTCAGAAAGTGCACTTGTGTAGCTCCACTAGGGATCACCCCTAGGTCTCCTCTTCTTCCCAGTATCAGACACTCTGAAAAAGTCAATCCTTTGTCCCACTCCCAGGGACTTGCAACCCTTCAGAAATCTGTGAAGAAGGAACATCATGTGAGTTACATTATTAACCACAAGGATAACCTTAGCCTCTCTATATAGATTCTTTTCTATGAAACTCAGTTGAGGATTAGGAATTGTAAAGATATGGGATTATTAGTGAAGTTAGTAATGGGATAGATATTTCAATCACTGAGTAATACATATTTTTAAATAAGTCCCTAGTGATTCTGTATGTATGTGTGTTTTTGTGGTGCCAAGGACCAGGTCAGTAAATGTGTGGCAACCTGATTGGGTAAGACAAGGCTGACTATGAAAAATTCAGATCCAGAGTTAGAAAGTATTTGGGGAAAAACAGAAATAGCTGTTTTGGCCTGAAATTGGCATAGATTCATGTTCATACCTTGTCAGCCAACCTCTTCATAACAATCAGCAAGGAATTAAGTAAATTAGAACAGGAAACTTAAAGCTAGCCAGTGAATCTATTGTTCAGATTATTTTTACAATTTAAGATACTTTTTACTCTTTATATCATATTTAATTCTCTTCTTCCAAATGAGCCCCTGCAAAATTCACTTGAATAGGAGAATGATGAGAAGGAAGATTTTGAGAGAGCAGGAATAATTAACAGAAAGCAGAATAGAACATTGAGCTTAAGGTTAGTAAGGGTTCAGTTTATTGGTGAGGGAGTTAAAGCCATAGTGAAGTAACAAAACTTTGGAAGAGATTTGGATTTTCAAGTATGAGCCATCACCCTGGGAAAACCAAGAGTTTCTAGCTGGATCCCAACTTCACAGGACTTATCACCTTGCTACTAATTGTGTGTGTGTGTGTGTGTGTGTGTGTGTGTGTGTAAAATATGTGTTAAATAGTGTGGTTTTTATGAGTCACTAGTCTGATAAGAAATCCTATGTACTTCCATCTTCTTCCCCACCTGGGGAAAGAAATATCAATTACATGCTTATTCATTCCCAAAACTCTTCCCCAAAATATGTGAGATAAAAATCCAAATATTCATTCTGGTAAAGTCCTCTATAACTTTGTCCCTTAATAATGATTCATCTTCCTTTCCTAATACCTCTTCACATTGACTCTTTTCTACCATGTTGGTCTCTTCACTGATACCAGATCACTATGAATATTCATCTTCCTCTCTTTTCTCACTCAATTTTCTGACCTGGAATTCTATCCTCACTTTCACTACTACTAGATCTTCTCTACCAGTCCTTCAGGGATTATCTCAAGTTCTACTTCCTTCATGGTACCTTCTCATAACTCTAGCCAACATTTGGAAGTTCTCTTCCTACCCACCCATACTGTGTTTGAATTTTGTCCGAATCATAATCCTTTAGTATTTAGATTACATTTAATTTAGTGGCTGACTGTAAACTCTCATAAACTTTATTTTAAAATATGCACTAGACTTAAGCACCTAGGTTGAGAGTTAGAAGGCTCTGAGGTCATCCAGCTCTGGTCCTTTTCCCAGAGAGGCTAAGTGATTTGCTCAGTCACCCAGGCCACAAAAGCAGCCAGGAATTTAGCCCAGGTCCTTGGATTTCAAAGCAACTCTTTCTGCTCCACTGGATCATCTTCCTATAAGGCTTCAAATGTCTTAGCCAGAGAATCAGTTTCATGCTTTCTTTTTTAGTCACCTCAAACACCTAGTCTAGTGTAGGACCAAGAGTAGGTACTCACTGAAGATTTACCAGATATAATTGAATTAAGTGTAAGTGAGGTCGACTAATATCATTTCCCAAAATTTCTCCTTAGGGAATCCATCTGATGTGCTGGGGACCTTCCTCAATTCTTTTAATTTCTTGGGGATACCAATATAGCACCTAGACTGCGTATTTGTTGCAAGGGTTTGGAATTGTTTCTTTTTTCCCAGTGGGGAGGAAGGTATAAGGAAGACAAAAAAATACTTGATAATTGAAAAGATAAAATTTGATGTTAAAAAGCTATTATGGCAGTATGAGGCTATAAAATAGGATCAAATGTAACCTTGAAATTGACTCTTATTGTGACTTTTTAAAAAGTTAGCTTTTAAATATTTGGGAAGTCAACATTATCTCTCCCCCTCATAAAATATATCTTTTTTTTTAAGTTCCAAATCAAGACTTTCTCTCCTCTTTTCAGGCATTATGGGTTATTTGTGGATTTTGGTATATATAATGCAAATTATAAAGGGAAGAGTAGAAGTTTCATATTTTGAATGTATGGAATAAAGATGAGAAATTGAGGCACTAAAAAAGAACTTTGAACCAGGAATAGGAAACAAATCTCTGAGAACTAGTCCCAATTCTTAACTGTGTACTCTTGGGCAACTTCATTTATAGCTCTGGGCTTTTAGTTTCCTCATATGTAAAACAAGAATCCTGGACTGGACAATCACTCTTTTTTTTTTCAACTACCAAACTCTATAATTTTACATTCTCAGACTCATAAAGCTGGAAAGGGCCTAAGTAAACATCTCAAAAAGATCATCCAATTAAATCCCTAATTTTGCAGATGAGGAAACAGGCTTAGAGAAGTTAAGTGACTTATCCCTGGTCATGTGGCTAGTTAATTGTAGAATTGGGCAGATGTTAGGTTTTCCCACCTGCTCCACCCCATACACTCTAGGCCAGTATGGTTTTGGATTATGGAAGTTAACTTCATTCCCTTTCAAGGGCAATTGGGGATTGGCAGGCAGGAAGACCACCTCTGCTATATAAATTCGAATTGGAGTATTTTATTGTAATTTCCTATTTTCTCAGTTTCCTCATTCCCACTGCTCTTAGACATTGTCTCAGATGACCAAAAAAATTATTGTAGATAGGATATCCATTAAAACAGTAGTGGGCACCTAATAGTAAAAGCCACACCAGTCCAGACCTGAGTCCTTCTCAAGAAACTCTATAGATCATCCAATCCAATTCTCTTATTCTAAGTTGAGGAAACTGAATTCCTGATAGGTTAGGAACAATACAATAAACCCCACCCCCGATTTTAATTCTGTCTCACTGAAAAAGAAAGAACTGGGTTTAGACACTGAAGTTTTTTTTAGATAATTATTTTAAGGAGTTTTCAATATAGTTAACTTACTTGGTAACACAATTAGAAGGGCTCACGTCTCCTTGTGGTGGTCCTTGTGCCACCGGATGGACTCTTGGGTGATCTTCGGGAATCACTGAAACCTCAGTTTCTTCAACTGTAAGATGAAGAGGTTGGATGGGCTGATCACTAACGTTCTTTCATCTCTAATCCATAAATCTATGCTCTACAAACATCTCTAGCCCAGTTATCTGAGTTCCTAAGGGGATGGGCAACATCTCTTCGTGGCTCCCCCTGGCGGCTTCCTGAGGTAACAGGATTAGGTAAGACCCCGCTCACCTAACTCCCAGCTCCTTGCCCTCCACCATCCCTCTCCTCAAATCTTCCTCCGATGCGGACTGAGCTTCCCCGGACCTGCAATCTGGCACCGGAGTGGCCCGAGGGTCCAGCTGCGGACAGACTGGGCGGGCACCCGGAGGGACGGTCCAGTCTAATAGAGAGCTCTGCCCGCCCGCGCCCTGTGCCTATTCATGCCCTTTAGGGAGAGGGGGAGAGGAGTGGCCAAGCCCTGCCCCTCTCGCCACGCCGAGCATCCCAACACAAGGCCAGGCCCCGGGAGCAACTTTCTGGACAATTTAATCCCTCTGGGGTGTTACGGGGCCATGCGTGGCCGCGTTCGTTCTCCCCTCCTTTCCTTTCCATCCTTTCTCTTAGACAGTTTCCTTTGAATTCTCTGATATCTCTCTTTTTCTCTGTTCAGACACATGCTGCTTATGCAAATAACGCGGCTTTCACAGCTACCTCTTTGCCCTCAAATTCGGCCCCCAAAGCTGTGCTCTCACACACACCCCTGCCCCCCAACAGTGATACCTCAATTGGGTAGGAGGGAGTAAAAGTTTTATAGTAAAACACATGCTGTTGGCAATGGGAGCAGGATTCTCTTAACTATCTGTACCCAAAGATTATGGCGAGGTGGTGGGGTTTTATCTAGACTCTGGGGGTCCTATCAAGAAATGGAATCTCCCTAGATAGATTCTTAACAGGAAAGAAAAAAACTCAATGAACCTGAAAAACTTGAACCTGGCAAAGAGGAACAACCTCCAAAAACTATATCAAGGCCTATTTTTGTTATGTCCCCTCATTAAGGAATTTTCGGTGGTCTTTATTCTCCTACCCAGCCCATAAATACTTACAGAAATTTCATTATCATAAACTTCTTGAGGGTAGCGATTCCTGCCTTGCTTACCATTATTATATATCTGCCCCCATCACAACAATGGTTAGAACTGGGTATTTCAATGACTACACAATATTTGAAAAGGTACAATTTTGTAGGTATGAAAACACACTCCACCAAGGCAGATCACAAGCCCTCTATGCTTTATAAGACAGTTTTATGAGTTGCTATGGATTCCTCTAGGAATAATAATAGTTAGCATTTATATAGCCCTTCAAGGTTTGCAAAGCACTTTACATATATTATCATCTCATTTGATTCTCACAACACCCTATAAGGCAGGTACTATTTTTAATCCCCATTTTACAGATAAGGAAACTGAGACTGAAAGAAATTAAGTAACTTTCCCAGAGTCTCACAGTTAGTATATTGAACTCATGTCTTTGGGATTCTTAATCCAACATTCTATTCACTGTATCTCAGGTCTTTTACTTTCCTCCCCCCCCCCAAAAAAAAAAAATCACCAGTGTGCAATCTTTCTGGTGATGACTATCTTGGATCTTAGACTGAAACCCATAGTCATTTGGTAGGACTTGTCAGTACTCAACTTCCCACTGGTGTGGCCTTAAGAGAATAAAGGGACATCTTCATGTTGCCATGAGGAATTGTGGACTACTTTAATGGAAGTGACATTATATTCAGCATTTTGACTAGTCTGAATAATACATTTTTTGTTGAATAATCATCAGAGAGTATTTGAGTGCCCTATGCTATGAAGTTGGATGAAGTGAGTTAGCATACCTTTAAAGATATATTGTCCTAGATAAACAATGATGACAAAGGTGAATATTTAACTCAAAAAATATCCTAGGAAATTATCACATAGACTCAAAAATATCCTAGGAAATTATCACATCTTGCCAAAAGTAATCTTCCTAGAGAGGATCTGAGGCAGGTGATTCTTCAGAAATTGTGTCCATGGAATTTCTTTTCTAGGGTCTCTATAGGCAGATGGCACTGGGATGCCCTGAGAGGATGATATCCTGAGGACTGGAGTCAATCAAGGGTCTGAAGGGGTCTTGGGATCTGAGGGAGACAGTGGTCAGCCTGGCTAGGTCTCTTGCTTGAATAATTCCCTGCAGCCATTGTTTCCTGCCTGCCTTGTCTCCTTAGGAGGGTGTGGGGGAGTTTATGCAGAGGGATGTGGAGAGGGGGTGGGCAGCTTTCACCAAAGGCACCCAGGAATGTGTCACAAGGGGGAGAGAAAGAAAAAAATACAGGAGAGACAGGACGTCAAGGACCCCTGACTAATGAATAGCGAGTTTGCCCTTGAACCTCACTGGGCTTTGCCATTCCCAGGCTCAGAACAAGAGCCGAGACGTGTCTGAGCCCAGCTGCAGGGGGACCAGGCTATGGTTCATCTCAGACACTTTGACAGGCTGGGTCTTTTCCCTGCATAGCTCAGATCTGCCTAACGGCTCCCCTGGCAACAGCACAGTGGTGCAGCTAGGGCCCAGGCCCTGCCTGCTGCATACAGAAGTGAGGAGGGGGAGGAGGCAGAGGAAGAAGAGGAAGAAGAGGAGGACAGCTGGGGAGGGGGTGCTGTACATGAACTAGAGGCTATGAACCCTTGAAATCCAGAGCCCTTTGCCTTAGAGACCTCCCAGGGTTTTTCTGCTGATATTTCTATGAGCAGTCAGTCAGTCAGTCAGAGCCCCAGAGATCTCTTTAGTTTTGCATCCCTATGACATAGACTTAGGCAAAACATTGCCTTGTGCTTCTGAGCCATCAGCACATACACACAGACATGGCCAGAAACATGAATACAAGAAATGAAAGTCAACCCCAGGGCAGAGCTGAGTGGATATTTTGAGATTTTTAATGGAATTGAACCTTAGGGTAACTTTGAAAATACTTTTAAAAAAATAAATGTGAATGACAGGTTGTAAGAGATTCCTCTATACAAATTATAAAACCATATATATATTTCTAGGTGTTTTAGATTCATGATGATCCTGTTCAAAGGTATTCAGCATTTTGCTATTTATTGATGTTGGCTTTCTTTTGTTTTTGTTTTTCATTTTTAGCTTTGGCATGAGTTCAACATTCCTTCCTCACAGTGCCTTTAGTTGTGAGCTCAACTGAGTTATGATATACTCTAGGAGTGGGAAAGGCCTGGCCATACTCTTTGACATCTTCAGGACTAGGCCATAATTAGATTAGGATTCCCAGACTAGTGCACCAGAGAAGAGGCTAGGGTCCAAACTAAGAATAAGTACCTAGGCACTCACCATGGGTGCAACACACAGGCAGCAATACAAAGGAGATTTAAGATTTCTATTCCAAGTCCCATTTGTACCACTTACTGAGCATGTGACCTTGAGCAAGGAATGTAGTCTCACAAAACCTCAGTTTCCTCTCCTGTAAAGCAGGGAATGTTTACCTTACAGAATTTTCTGTGAGGATCCAATGAGACATTGCATGGAAAGCATTTTGTAATGGCCAGGAACTACATGTTATTTACTAATTATTATGATTCCCCCTTTCAGTCCATCATGGTCTGGTGAGTCTAACAGGAGAAAGCACTTTACTAGTCTTGGCTTTGTTGTACTCACAAATTGTGACCTTGGCAAGCCACTTCATTCCTGTATGCTTCAATTTTTTTTTTTCAGTAAAACAGGAAAAAAAAACCTATTCCATAGTGCTTCATGGGGACAATCTGAAGAAACAGAAATAATATATGTGAAAGAGCTTTGAGCTCTTGGGAAGAAAGATGTCCTATAAATCCGATTCAGGTGTTATTAGGGCTGAAAGTAAGTATTACTGCTCTCTGGAGAATGGAGGGGGTGGGGAGTTGGGGAAAGGACCTGACAGCTCTTCTCAGACTATACTGTTACTTCTCTAGCAAAATAGCTCTGAAATCTATGTAACCCAAGTCCTCCAGAAGGGGTTTAAACCTCTCTCTCTCTCTCTCTCTCTCTCTCTCTCTCTCTCTCTCTCTCTCTCTCTCTTTTACCAACTGAAATTCAAAACTCAACATTGACAGCTCTTCTGACTGTGTGGTCCATAGTGATTATCCTTGTTTGGAAACTAATGCTTATAACAGAGCTTAGTATTCTAGGCGTAAGGTTTTGAATCCCTGGAGTAAGGGGTGGTTTCAGCTCTGAAAAACCAAGAGATTTTGGCCAGGGGTTACCCTTTCCCAGAATGTAACACAAATCAGCTGAGTTCCATTTAAAAAAATGGTTTGGAAAAAGGCTGTTGGGCTTATCCTAAATCTACAAATGGAGGGACAAAAGGCAAACACCATCTCAGCCAAAAGAAGAAAGGAAGGCTTTTGGATGTGAGGTACTCTGTGTAAAATAATTTGCTTTACTAACCCAGGATCTCCCCCAGGGCTTAATCTATTCAGGCATTTTTATAGGATATCTATAATCCAGGAAAACTTTGACCCAAAAAGGTCAAAAGAAGCTGAACTTGGCTAAAACATGATTCAAGACTCCAGTCAATCCTTTCTCTATGCCTGATGCAGGCTTGTATTTCTGACCTACTAGTCAAATATCTACATAGGGCTTTTTTTAAGAAAGGAAAAAAGATAACAAAGACAAAAGGGTTAAAATGAGTCAGTAGACTATGGGAAAAGAATATTTACCAATATGCAATTTCAGGGAAGCTAGGAAGATATATATATGTGTGTGTGTGTGTGTGTGTGTGTGTGTGTGTGTGTGTACATATATATATGTATATACATATATATGGAGGATGGAATAGGTGTGACTCTCAGATCATAGAATTTTAGTAATCTAATTTTACACACAAACAACAGAAGCTTAGAGAAATGATTTGTTTGAGACCCTATAGAAAGTTGTTGATACGTTTGAGACTAGAGTCCAAGTTTCTAGATCTCCATTCTAGTTTTATTTTTCCAGCTCTGCCTATGCCATATTGCTTTAGTCACATAGGGAAGGAATATATTATACTATTGAATGAGAAGCAACTACAACCAAAGAGAAATCTAGACAGAAAAATGCTTCTGAGAGAATAATGATGGCCAAGAAGGAGCTAACATCTTACTTGACAAGAATGTAATAGAAAACTATTATTCCTTAGGATCTCAAAATCCTTCTTATACATTACATTATTCCATCCATTCATCCACCACCTTATCAGAGAACAGATATCAATAAGTCCATTCTGCTAAAAAAATCTAAGGCACCGAAAAAGCTAAGTGACCTAAGCATTCAATAGTAATTCAATGATAGGAAATGATAGGAAAAAGAGCGTTCCTCAATCCCTGGTTCCTCCTATTTGTCATTAGTCACATTGTGACAATGGAGAAGCCACTAGTGATAGAAAGACAGAAAGAAGAAAGGTGCTGAATACACCCCAAATCAGAGGTATTCCTGCCTGGTAGTAGGATAGCCACAGTATCTAAGAATCTAGCTAGCTTAGGTCAAGAGAACCCTTATAGAAGGTTGTTACATGTAAAAGTTGCTTCTAGATGCCAAGCTGCTCCTTTCCTACAGGAGTCTCTTTTCCAATATCATTCAATTATTCCAAACCTTGCCTTTTCTCACAATCTATATTTTAGAATATGGCTGTTTTATAAAGGGGGAAAAAATTCTGGAACAAAAGAAAAGCATCGGTATTCGGGAGCATACTTCAACTCTTGCCCCAACCTCTCCTTAAAAGGTTTGGGTTTCTGGAAAAATGCTTTATTGAACAATGAGTGCCATAACAAGACTGAAACCATGGAGGAGATTGACTCAACTCTGGATGTGGATATGAATGTAATATGGATAGAAGAACCTGGATGTGAGTCATAAGGAATGTAGAATTAGACATTTCACAGATAATGAAAAGGACCAAGAGAGGTGATGACTTGCTAGAGATCATACTGAAAATAGTAGAGCCTAGACTAGAATCCAAGTCTCCCAGCTTCCAGTTCAGTTCTCTAACATTTAAGTCAACTAGGTTAAGGGTAAACCTCACATGGATGAAAGAGGATTAACTTTTAGAAAAGAAACAGCTTTCCCCTGAATCTCTGAGCTTCCCAAGAAGTCCTTATGGAATCCTTCATAGTGGACATAGGAATAGATCCCAATCAGGTCCTGGTTTTTGATATGAGATCCTTTTCTTCCTTTAATGTGAAACTGGGATGGTTCTGTTTGGAACTCAAATGAGAGACTTAAAAACAATTCTGACTCCAATCAACCTAGTGATACTGATTGGCTGAAGCTAATCTATCTTCTTTGACTAGGCTAGCTTAGATTAAATAATTTCATTTGGATCAATGTACAACATGGAAACGAAGTAAAGACTGACAGATTGCTTTCTGAGGGGGGGAGGGAAGCAAGATTGGGAGGAAAATTGTAAAACTCAAATAAAATCTTTAACAAATTAAATAATTTTTACCGTTCCAGCTCTATGTCTATAGTTTTAATAAGAGTCATATGTTGGTGAGAGTGAAACCAACAGATTCAGTATCAGAATAATTGTAACTGTGCACACATTGTTCTCTCCACTCCTACTCCCATTTCCCTTGAATTATATATAAAGGTTTTTGGAGATTCTCAGATTATTTGCTTTTACTTTTGAAAAAATATTGTGAATTCTCTGAGGCTTTGACAGTTGACTTATTTGACCTATGACATTTGACATTTGACCCAGAATTTTCCTTTTCTGAGGATATACTTTACTCCAAGCTATATCTTTCCAGGTATCCCTAAAATATCTGCCCCCACTCTCAAGGGATGTCCTAACATCTCTATAATCTTTGCCACAATAGGATCATTAGAAGTTCAAGTTTGAGGGAATCCAATTGAATAATCTCATTTTCTAGATAAGAATTCCTTAGATTGGTTTGAAAATGATCCTATGCTGAGTCCCTCTTTATGGACAAGCTTATGGAATCCTGATAGTTGATCTATAGTAGGCCAAAGTGACAAGTTAATACGTCTTTTGAGCATCTCAATAGTAGTGCTTCATAGGCAGAGTTTCTCATAATTATAGATCTCAATAAGGAATTCCCTGAGGTGTGACTTTCTGGAAAAATTGCTTGGAATGAATAGGTAAAGACCCAGCTCAGCCATAGTGTGTGAAACATGAGCAAATGGTGAGATTATGAGTTCCAAACTGTATTCTAAGAGGACCTTAAGATTCTGAGTTTTTCTGGGCTTCTTCTTCACAAGGACTTTTGTAGGGAGGATAGACTTGGAGGGGTGGGTGGGTGAGGGTGAATGAAGGGGAAGTGGAAGGAAGTGAAGGAATATTCTTCTTTGTATAGAAATAGATCCTTCCTCCGCTGTATCCTCACCCCCTTTCAGTACCTGAATGGTAGATTCCTGGATAGCAATAGAGTAGCAGCGATAGGATATGGGTCAGAATTGGTAAGAGCCATGGTCTCTCCAACCGCCTGCTGTCATAGCCCATGGAAGAACCATCTGCATCATGCCCAAGGGCTCTTTGGAGATGATTCTTCCTTCCTCTCCCTCCCCCATTGAACTCCCTGAGGCCTCCGCTATTGGATAGTTATCATTCTGCAAACAAATCAGCCACCTGGCCCCTCTGGAAATCCTTTTGAGAATTTTCCATTTTCTCATCTTTTCCCTAACCTCCCTTGGTCTTGAGTCCAAGCTCTTCTCAACCTTTAGTCCCAATTTGTGTTTTCCCCTTCCCTATGTCTCTGTCTCAGCTGAATTACCATTCTGAAGTTCAGCCTCCTTTAGAGGAAGTTCACTATAACTCGTGCTCAACAAATTATACTTGTTCTGGGACCCCAGCAGCATTTCCCTTGTATACACAGGAAACAACTGAGGCAGGGAGGAATAGCCCATTATCAGAAACAAAGTGCAGGTAACCAATTTCCCAGATCCAGGTTGTGGCCTTTCATCGGTTCCTAGTGAAAAGAGCTAAATTGTGAATAATCTGGAAGCTTCACGACTCAGTCTTGTAATTCAGCCCAGGGGTTCAGCAGATTGGGGTGAGGGAGGGTTTGAGGATGGGAGGAAGAACTGCTTCAGACTTCCATGTCTCAGCTGTCAAGCCAAGGAGCCTCAGCGAAGCAGAAAGGGACTTGACACTAGATGCTTAATCTCGGTAATTCTCCCCTTTCCCTACCTTCCCCCTTCCCCCATCCCCGCTCCAAATCACTCCGTGCGCCCCTGCCCCGGCGCTCGGGCTCTGGCTCCAGCACGGAGCCTCGGCTGTCGGTCCGACCCGGCCACCCTGGGAGGTGGGAGAACCGCGCTCAGAATATGATTCTCCGGCTTTGCGCGCTGCTCCGCCAGCCGAGTACGACTCTAAAGCTCCCCTGTCACCTCAGCCAAGCTGCTCCCGGCCCGCCCCTGGATAACCGCGCTGATCTCTAGATTAAGGAACCCGGAGCGGCAGCTGAGACGGCTCACCCAGGCGGGGAAAGGGAGCGGGCCACAGTCTCCTAAGATTCGGCCCGGAGTCCCTCCCACCGACTCTTCTCGCCTAACTACCCAACCCCTTCAACCTCTAGCAGCCTAGCAGCCTCCCCACCCCCAGCCCAGCCTCCAACTCTCAGCGCCTCCTCTAGCCTCCTACTCAAAGCGCCCCCCACCCCAGTCTTCTAATCTCAGCAACCCTCTGCCACCCCCACCCCCTAGCCTCCCACTCTCTTAGGCTTCAGTTGGCTAGGAGAATTTCTGGCCAAAGGAGGATATGGGGGCGAGGCGGGGGTGGAGGTGAGGAGGAGAAGAAATAGAGAGGGAGCTATAGCTAAAAATAAAGAGTGAGAGATCAGGGGCGGGTGGGGGAGAGAGAGAGAGAGAGAGAGAGAGAGAGAGAGAGAGAGAGAGAGAGAGAGAGAGAGAGAGAGAGAGAGAGAGAGAGAAAGAAGAGAAGGGAAGAGAAGAGAAGGGAAGAGAAGAGAAGAGAAGAGAAGAGAAGAGAAGAGAAGAGAAGAGAAGAGAAGAGAAGAGAAGAGAAGAGAAGAGAAGAGAAGAGAAGAGAAGAGAAGAGAAGAGAAGAGGCGAAAGGGAGGGAAAGGAGAGAGGGATGGAGGGAGACGAAGAAGGAAAGGAAAAGGAAGAAAGGAGAGAGAAATGAGTAATTGAGAGGGAGGGATAGGGTTTGGGACGGAGCTAGAGCGAGAGAGTGTCACAGAGACAAGCCTGCACTGAGGTGAAAGTGAGGCAGGGAGATAAGCAAGTAGGAGAGGCAAGCTGGGTATTCTAGGCCTAGATTAAAATAGGCCTCCAGGGTTAACTCTTGCGGCAGTTCCCTGGGGGTTTTCCTGTGACTCCGCAGAGTGCAGCTGCCTCTTTAGAGAAGCCCCAGGCTCGAACCCCAACCCCTGTGTTAGACTTGGGTTCCCCAGTTGGTGTTCCCGACAGCGGTCTGTTCTGTGAAGCCCGGCATTAGGGTGGGGGTGGAACCGAGAGCCGGGAGCTTGAGACAGGGGAGCAAAGAGTGGTGGGAAAAGAAGAAAAGTTTACGGAGATGGCGGTGGATGATGCCTCGAAAGGTCCAAAGACAAAATGGCAACACGAATGGACAAAAGCTTTCCAGAGGGAGGTTTGGCTGAGCTAAATGACCTACGAGTTCCATTTCCGGCTAGGAATTAAGTGCTATCTTCTTTTCAGGACAAGTGCATAAACACTGGACCGGTGGGTTCACTCTCCAGTGCAAACTACAACCAGTTTGTTTCTACGACCCTGAATCCAAGGAGTAGCATACAGTCGGGGTACTGAGGCCTGGAGGGAAACCCCTCAGAGAACTTCCATCCCAGATCTGTCGCCCTCTTGGGTCTGGTTACATTACCATACCTTACATGCATTAAAAATACTCACAAACAACCAAACCCATCTAGAGCCCTTGCACTCCTCTGGGCTACTGTCCCTCTCACCTGCAATATCAGGGTTCTTCAACAATCTCATCCTAGACGACCTTCCCTCCTCCCCTTCCCACTCGAGGTTGTGGCTTCAGAGGGGTCATTTCTATCTAGGCTCTCTCCATCTTCCAGTCCAACCCAGAGCTTTCCTGTGGATCCTGGTCTCCTGGAAGCTAAGAGAGGACCAAGCTTCCAGCAGCTGTGAAGGCAGCTGGAGAGGGGAAGAGAGAGCATAAAAGGTCATTGAGCGAGACAGGTAGGGGCAGTCTACAGACAGCTGCCACCACCTGAAAACAAGCGATCTTCTACGCTGCTTCCTGAAGAGACATTTTCTTTATTGCTGAAGCGTTGAGTCCCCAAACTTCAGGTTTGACCCATACCAGAACCTTCCCTTATCGCTGAAGGCTTAATTTTTTTTAGTCCGTTTTGAGGAAAACTAAATAATAATTCATTTTTATAGCGTTTCGTGAAGCGCTTTACATACATTATCTCATTTGACCCTGTCGGAAATCCTGGGCAAGTACTGTCTCCATTTTACAGATGAGGAATTTCCACCCAAGGTCACACAGCTACTACAAAGTGAATCGGTTAGGTGTTCATGGGAAATGGGATTTGGCCAGATCCTGGAATAAGAGGAATTTGACTTTGTCTCCTCTTCTCCCACCATCCACACTCTTATTTCAACTAAAATCCTCTCTACATAGTTTCCCCTAGAAAATTCATTTCTATGCTCGAGATTCCCCCTCCTCAACCAAATAATCACCCCTCTAACCCCCAAAGTCTATTTCTTTCATCACGGATAGAGTAATTATGGTTCGATGCCAGCAGCCCTTTCAACAGCAGTATTTATAATAATGATCCACAGGGAAGATGAGGGCCACTATCACAAGCTATCTGCTCTCCCCTTCCTCTTCCCTACCTTGACTGGGACAGGACTAGATAGTGAGCTAATCAAATTCTCTTTCATAGAATTGATGCGAGAGACTGTTTCCAATGGCCCATTACCCAACCTTCACCTCCCCCTTCATACCTCTAAGTCCCTTATTCTTTGTTACTGGGACCGGCCTCTACCCACAAGAAATCAGCATTGTCCTAGGTCTAGTCAGAATTCCATGAAGCCTGAAGTCTAGAAAACCTGAGCAGGACCACAAATTACATCCAGGTTTCACAAGTGGATTGCCTCCTTGTCATCAGGGACTAGAGAAGGCGCCCAAACTCGACCCTCTGCTGCAAGGTGTTCCTCCCCAAAGCAGGGAGTTCCGCCAGGCTCACGGGTGTGATCCTTTATCTGGAAAGTCACCATGGCCCACTAGTCAACCGGGACTGAATGGAGAAGGGAGGTCAAGGCTTCCCTCGCCCTTGGGACAAAAGAACAAGCACGTAGGGGAAAGAAGGAGCTAGTGGCCTTGAGAAAAGAGGACTTGGACAGATGGATAGACCAACATTCCCTTGGCTAAACCGTAAATCGCTAATGTGCGGTGTCAGGGGAGGGAGAGAAGGGGAGAACTAAAGGAAGGAAAGGTTAGAGTGAAAAGAGAGACAAATATAAAAGATACCTGTTTAGATAGAAAGGAGCAATAAGGAACGCGAAGAGCTGAGGGGAGTGTGGGGGAGAGAAATGGGAAAGGAGGGGAAGAATATTTGGAAATTTTGAAAATTATTCCAACCTCCCCAAATGGGGAGATTGTCTGAGAATTCACATAGCATTTTCGAATTTCGGTTCTTTTTACCCGGACGTTCCCATCCCTAGTCCCAACTCTACTCTTCTCCCCCCCCCCCCCCCCCCACCAACACAGACTGGCTCCTTTGGGCCCTTCAACCCCCATCCCCCTCTCCAGGCTAGGCTCCATTCTCAGAGACTGCCTGACCGCCTCCTCCCTCCTTCGCCCTCCCACACTATTGAAGCAGCCCTCACCAGAGGAAAGACAAACATATACACTGGCACCTTATCAGACATGCATGCAAAACTAATTAACATGGGGAGACATGCGAGCAGCCGTCCAGCTACACACCCTCAAACACACACGCAAACAAGGCAACCCCTTGTCTAGAGGGGACATTCAAAAGGCTTTGTTGCTAATTTAGGCATCTGTCTCTGTCTGGTCTGGTCCTCCTGCCTGGGCTCGGGCTTTTTTTTTCCCAGCCCCTCCAACAATGCTGGGAACATGCCCGCCGATCCCTTATTCAAATCACACCCCGGACAATGGCCTCATTGTGCCGCCTACAGAAAAGGGGCTAGGAGGGGAGGGAGGGGGGACCCAGTCGGGGTGGGTAAGAGGGGGAAGGGGAAAGGAGAATGAAAATGGGAACCCAGGAAAGTGTTTACTAACACGATCTCTGCAGCTGCCTTGAGCTCCCTTTCCCCTCCCCCACTTGGGCAGGGGTTGGGGAATCAAAGGCACAAGTAAGGGGGAGGCCAGAAACTGGAGCGAAAGGGGTGCTTGGATAGGTAGGGATGCGTCAAGAAGAGGTTTCAGGTTCAGGGAGTAGATGTGGAGGGAGGGTCGAGGCCAGAGCCTGGGACGGGTAGGTATGAGGCAGGGGAAGGCTACACCTATTCAGGCAGCGGGATGGAGAATTGTTCAGCAGGCCGGGCCGGGAGGCAGAAGAAAAGCACGCGCGGGCACACACACACACACACACACACACACACACACACACACACACACACACACACACACACACACACACACACACACACACACACACACACACACAGTCACACTCATGCACAAACACTGACTTAACCCAGTCTCGGCCAGTCCCCGCCTCCCGAATCTCAACACAAACAACTGTGGTTAGGTGGGTCTTCCTTTTAAACTCCTGCCTTGATGTGTAATCTGCCACCAGGAGAACGAGATGGAGGAGGAAGAGAGAGGAGAAGAGGGAGAAGGAAAAGAAGGAGAAGGAGGAGGGAGAGGAGGAAGACGAGAGGAGGACCAGGAAGAGGGAGAGGAGGAAGGGGGAGGAGGAGGAGGAGAAAGAAGGAGAGGAGGAGTCTGGCTTCGAGGATGCGGTGCGTGCGGCTGTGAGTCACTCGGCAGCCGCCAAGAGGCGAGCACAATCCCTGCCATTGTCTTCGGGCATCGTTTCATTTTCTCCTCCTTCCCAGCTAATAAATTAGAGAAGAGACTGAGAGCGAAGGGACCCGGTTCCCCACGGACGAGTCGAGTCTGCGAGCTCACAGCAGATGGGTTTCGCCCAGGCTCTAGTCAGACCACACCTGGCTGGGGAGTCACACGTTGCTCAGACAATGAAGAGTACAAAAATTATAAATCTCCCGAGAGTACAGAGAGGGAAATCTGGGCCTTCAAAATTCCCTCCCCCACCTCCTTTTCTAGGCTACAAGAGCCTAGACAAGCAGACATAAACAGACACACACAGAGACCGACACTGACACGCAGACACAAAAAACCCCACATACACTTAAAGGCCAAAGCAGACACACACACTGACAATAGTGTGATGAATGCAGGACTACATTCATTCAGCCCAAACCACATCCAGGCTTGCCCACGACCTGATAGTTGAAAGGTTAAAGGTCCTAAGACAATTTCCATAGGGAAACCTCTCAGATCTGGTTCAAATCGAAGCAAACTAAAAAAACGGACAGATATATAGAAATAAATGCCTTCTGTGACTGAAATGGTTCCCATCTAGGCTCAGGCTATGACCAGAGGAAAAGTCTGACTTATCTGGAAGTTATTGTACATGAAAAGGGAAAGTGGGGGGTGGGGGGGTGCTTTTAAATTTCCTCTTTTAAAATTTTACCATGTTTTGAATGTTTTGAGAGGGTCATCCTAGTTCAGAGAAATTATAATTTAGAGATGAAGTGTGTTTTCCCTCAGGGCTGAATCCAGTAGTCTCTTCCAATAAAGGACAATAGAGCTTAATGTCTTGGGGTGGATTTTAACTATCAGATTAATTTTGATAAAGACCACTTTCTCTTCCCTAGGAGAAATAGAAATAGACAAGCCTGGAAATTCTTATAAGATGAAGGAGATCATATGATGAAAAAAGTTTAAAGCATAAATGATAAAAAACATAAGGGTTTGTTAAATAAGAAAGGGCTCACCTTCTAATCTCAAGAGAAACAGAAATTGTTAGGAAGTTGGGTGATAGTATAATGGGGTAGAAGAAATCATATATATATTATATTTTCAGACATACATCTATGTATATTTACATTCATGTATGTATATATATATATATATATATATGCACTTGGGGAAATATATACTTTTTTATATGTACAAAAGTTATTTTTTTCCAGTAAGAAAAAAAAGTCTATTATAATCAGAAATCAAATTTTACCCTGAACTATCAAAAACAATATAAACACTGTAAACATAGGGAAGGTCAGAATAGCAACCTGAAATGAAATGATTGACTTCTCTCTGAAGCATTAACTCACCTATATATATGCTACTTGGGCTTCTGAACCAGGCCTAGAGTCAGTCTGCCTTTTGACTTGGTTGGCCAAATTCTCCTTTTCTCTCACCATCTTTCAGACTTCAAGGGGCTCTAGAAGAGGAAAGGGATAAAAATAACAGTAGAATAGAATAAAGAAATTACAAACAAGATCTTAGGTGGAGGGGAGGACACAGTCTGATCTCTGGATGTTCACTCTTAAACTAAATGTAATATTTACATAGGTTTTCTTATAATTGATGTATGTTGTCAATTACAATATTTTTACTCAAAGCAAGATTGTTATATAATGCAAACCCAGGAATCAACATCAGTAAGATTCATTAAAGTGAATCAAATTGTCTAAAAATGAAAATTGATAATCACTAAAGAGGAGAAAAATGACAGAAATTGTAAGGCAGCAGCCTTGCTAAAAAATAGGAAAAAAAAATTTGATCAGTCTAGGAAAAAAATGTTAGCCAGAACCTCTCCAGGGAAGTAATAGGAAGTCTGATAAAATCAGAACTCAACTTCAGGATAAGGTATCAAGAATATACATTTATCATATAAGGCACTAGTTATGGCATTCATATTAGAAAATACAAAACTCACACGTTGCTTTGAGAAAATCACCCTAGGAAATATCCTGCAGGAGTTGCTCCAGCTGAAAAGAGGTCATCAAAATATGGAAACTCTAGAGAATTCCTTCCCTAGTCATGCCACTTCTTGCTTACCACTTGGCTGAAAAGAAAAACTAACATCCGGTCTGTCTTTGGAATCAACTACTTTTGTCTACTTAACATTTCCAGAAGCCTATTGCTTTCTTCCAGAGAGCTCTAGATCTAGAGGTAGGAAGACTCTTCTCCTTAGTTCAAATTTGGCCTCAGGCTCTTTACTAAATAGCTCTCTATTAGGGCTCCAAGCAAGTCATTTAACCTATTTGCCTCAGTTTCCTCATCTATGAAATGAGCTGGAGAAAGAAATGGCAAACCACTCCAGTACCTTTGCTTAAGAAAACCCCAAATGATATCACAGAGTCAGACACAACTAAAAAAGATTGACAACATGCTCAAGCAACAGTCACTGTCAGGAATCCAGCTGCTACTTAGAGATTGTGGGGCCTTGTAAAAATTGTATTCAAATCTCAACCACTACTACTACTACTTTCTCTCTATGCTTTGCAGAATCTACCTGTGGAATGAGGGTGAGCTTATCTATCCTCCACACCTCACAGAAGTAGTTTAAGGATAAATGCTTTCTTATCCCTAAAGAGTTCTTAATACCTTGGGGAAGGAGAAGAGGACCTTAGAAATTCTCTTGCTAAGAAAATACAGCAGTCTACCTTTTTTTTTTAATCCTAACAAGACTACCCATGAGATGTAAGAAGAAGCTTATAAAAGTCATTGCTCTTATTTTTCAGGACATAGTTGTTGCCCTGCCCTAGATAAATGAGAGAAAGGCTATTTACAGATTTGGGCTCTATTCCCCAAAAGTACATGATTAATATACTAAAACTTCATGTTTGTATTTTTTTTTTTGGCTTTTGCAAGGCAAATGGGGTTAAGTGGCTTGCCCAAGGCCACACAGCTAGGTAATTATTAAGTGTCTGAGACTGGATTTGAACTCAGATACTCCTGACTCCAGGGACGGTGCCTTATCCATTGCGCCACCTAGCCACCCCCCATATTTGTATTTTTAAAAAGTCAATAAATTGTATTACCTATCATTACTGATTTCTGTTAGGTGCAGATGTCTCTTTCTCTCTCTCTGTGTGTGTGTGTGTGTGTGTGTATTTGCACATGTTCTGAGTGAGCCCAAATCAGTGCCTCCTTTTAGGACTCTTTGATAAAAAGTATTTGAGCCAAATACTTTCTAATTTATATCAAAAGGGGAAGCTGAATCCTCTGCAAGGACACTCATAGGATACTAAACTATAAAACAGGTTGTTTTTATTTTGGCTTTTAGTTTACAGAGGGAGTGGTTAGACAACATGGAAATCAAGGTTTATGGCTCTATATATTTCCAGGCAAAGTTTGAACTGAAGAGTCTGTAAAAGCAAAGGATGTCTAAATTATAGCTAAAGATAAGAAAATTATACCCTGCCTGAGAGAACTGGGTGAGACCTGAAACCCCTGATGGATACCAAACACTTTTATTTTGTGGCCATTGTTTATCATATATGCCATAGTATCTTAGAGGCCTAGCTTGATAATCCACATTCTAGTTGGGACATAGAAAATCCTAAGAAAGTCATCATTAAATATGCTGAATGAAAATCCAAATATAAAGTAGAATGGGGGAAAACATTCATAAAATATAGTTGTATATGTAAATATTTATAATACTTGGGATTTGTGGAAGCACAAAAGATACAGTCTAGTTCATGGACTAGTCATAGAGAGGAAATTTTGACTCTATTCTTTCTCCTGTCTCTGTCTCTTGATCTCCTTTTCTTTCTCTGTCTCTGTCTCACTCATCCTCCCTACTTCCCTCCCCTTCCTTCCCTCCCTCCCATTCACCTTGCCCATCTCTACCACACCAATCTTGCTTCACATCAGCCCCCTGCTTAAGCATGTATAATGAGTTTCTTTTGTTTACTACTTATAGTTTAACTCTATTTGTCTTTCAGGATCCTTCATTATCTGACCCAACTCTATCTTCAACTTTATTTCCCATACTCCCTTGCATATACCTGATACTCCTGTCTATATATTAATTCCCACTGCCTAGTGTTTGCTCAGGCCTTTCCCCATCCTCTCTGCCTATCTCAGCAAATCCATTTAAATAAGGCCCAATTTTAAAGATTTTTTCCTCTATGAAAGCTTCCCCAACTACTCCAAGTCACCTTAATCTCTCCCTTCTTACCTTTTGTCATCCTAATGCAAGTTTATGTCTAATTCTATGCAATATCAATTATGCTCTAAACATTGTACATATATTCATCTTGCCTCCTTAACTAGATCAACTCCATGGTCAAACTTATTTTATATCTATTATATAAAGCACCTATTCAATACATACTAGTTGTTCAATAAACACAGTACTTACTGAATGATCTGAGAGCTGACGAGAGCATGTCTTACTTAGACCTTCTAAGTAAATCCAGTAGAAGCCATGGTAGGTGTTCTCATCAAATGTTTGATATCACTAGGTTCTTAGGTCTCAGACAAAGAGAAGACTGAGAGATGGAAGAATATAGAAGGATGATACAAATTGAGGTATAATTATTGCTGACTCAACACTATTCTCCTTTTTCCTCTCTTTTCTTCCCATTTCTATTTGTTTCTGTCTCTTCCTCTCTCTTCTATAACAAGATCCCTTATTACAAAACAGTCCCCTCACTCCCACCTCACCTAAACTTCTATCCTAAGATTCTCTTCTTGATTCCTTTTTAGAGTGGAGCCATTGGGTAGGAATTTGGTAACCAACTGAACAACTTCAGAAAAGGACAGCTCTGCTTCATAGATACTGATGGGGAAAGGTAAAACATTATAACTTTACACATAGTGGGCTATAAACCATTCAAGTGCAGTTCACTAGGCCTATGGTAGAACTTTATTTTCAACCTATGGTGGAACTATAATTCTTGGGCCTATGGTAGAACTATATTTCTTCCTCATCACTTCCCCCCTATTCAAACCATCTCTGCAACTAATTGATTAAGTAACACCAAAGCTCTAAGTGGATTCAGCCAGAAGGCAAATATCGAATTTCTCATTTTACTCACTGCCTAAGGATAAAACAAACTATCTAATTAAAATGTTCTAAACCAGCTAAAATGTTAAAAATGTTGGTAGAATTGAAAAGTTTCCTTGTGGACAATGAAACAGGAAGAAGAATAGACCTATTTATGATTGTATGATGTAATGCAAAGAATCCAATCCTGAATCACTTGCCTTTCCATGGTGCTTGTATAACTCAATGAAACTATGAGTTATGCCATGCAGGGTTACCCAAGATGGACAGGTCATAGTAGAGAGTTCTGATAAGAGGTAATCCACTAAAGAAGGAAAAAGGAAATCATTTCAGTGTCTTTGCCAAGAAAACCCCAAGGACACTATTAAAATGATCTTTGATAGATTTCAGGAGATACTGGAAGATAGGAGGGTCTGATGTGCTATAGTCCATGGAGTCACAAAGAGTCAAACATGACTAAACAACTGAACAGAACATTATTATTCAAAGTGTTGTCCACATACTGAAGATGAGTCAAAAGACCTGGGTTCAAGTTCAGTTTCTACCTTTTATTCATTGTAGAGCCCTGAGAAGATCAGGTAAATTTCCTGAGTTTTAGTTTCTAAAATGGAGGTAGATGATTGGTATTACCTATCTCATATGGTTATCAGAAGAATTAAATTGTATATAAAGAATGCTATAAAAGTAAGCAGTTATTATACAAAGAGTCAGATTCCTCCAGTGTAACTGCTAATTCCATGGTGATATAATGCCACAAATAGGCAGTAATTTATTTAATGATATCTGAATGAGTTGAAAAAGTTCCTATTAGAAACCAAGTTACTAAACATTCTCTCAATAAGGTTAGCTTCATAGAAAGATTATATGCTCAAGTAGAACTCCACATTGATATGTGTGTACATATGTGTATACAGATACATGTGTATATATGTAAATGTATATATATATATATATATATATATATTTATCCCCATTTCAACAAAGTGCTCTGACTTTTGTAGATACACATTCAATTAATATTGTGAAAGTGGGTCAGCTAGGTGGTACAGTGGATAATCCCTGGAGTCAGGAGGACCTGAGTTCAAATCAGTCCTCAGACACTTAATAATTGCCTAGCTGTGTGACTTTGGGCAAACCACTTAACCCCATTGCCTTAAATAAAACAAAAAATAAAAAAAAAACTTTAAAAAAATATTGCAAAAGTGATAAGCTCCTTGAGGTCAGGGACAATTTTTCATTTTATTTTTGTATCCCCAGCACCTAATACTGAATCTCATACATTTGGGGTTTTCTTGGCAAAGATACTAGAGGGGTTTGCCTTCTCCAACTCATTTTACAATGAGGAAACTGAGGCAAAGAGAGTTGGTTAAATGACATGTTCAGGGTCACAAAGCTAATAAGAATATGAGGTTAGATTTTAATTTAGGTCTCCATACTCTACCTGACTGGTGTTCTATCCACTGCATCACCTAGCTGCCCTCTAGTAAGCACATAGTATGTTCCTACAAATGCTTATTGGATTATATAGGATTGATAGAACAGTAACCCAGAAACTTTTGAATTTGATGACAACAGAAAATAAGGTCTATTGTTCAATCCAAAGGCTAAATCCTCAAGCTGTCTATCCTTGACAAGAGACTTAGACTAAATTTTCATTCTAACGTGACCCTAAGAGAGAATGATTTTTCCTACTAAACAATCCCTCCCTCCATGAAACACAAGAGGAAGGATACTCTTCATAGACTATTTATAGAGCATTAGATTAAAAAGAAATTTGTGAGATTATCTAGTCCAACCTCTCTTTTTACAGATAAAGAAACAAGATCCAGAGAGATGATGTGACTTTACCCACAGTCACATAGCTAGTTAGTAGCAGAAGTTTTAAAACTAGAAGCCAGGTAGGTCTCCATGCATGAAGAGGTGAATTCCCATGCCTACGGAAAGCAAATCTGACTCTCAGGAAATGATATGCCCTGATTCCTCACCAAAGAATCATTTTAGAAAATGTGAATCTTTGGATGGAAGCCAGAGAAAAAAGACTATCCAAGAAGAAATTGGCTTTGAGCCAAAGTACATCTCAGAAGCTTTATACAAATACAGAAATCCTGGTATCTGAAGTTGAGAGACTGGAAAAGGAAGAAAAAAAAAGATGTAAAATTTTCTGATGGAAACAAACCCTCTTGGTAGAAATTTGGTTTCAGCCTCAGAAATAAGCCTGGGGCCCTCAGAGATGAGAGGTTCATTGTTATCATTGCTTTGGGCCACTATATATTCACCTGTCTGGGAATATCAACATTGCCTGAGGAGTGAGGAGTCTCTTCCTTTCAGAAGCTACAGATTTATCCCCAACATTAGATAACCTTGGGTGATGAGGGAGATGCTCATTTAGATAGAATGGAATTCCCCATATCAAACACATATGGGGAAATTTGACAGGAAAAAAACCCATAGTCCAAGGAAGCCAATATGCCCAATGCCATATACTTTGAGAAACAATAAATGGAATGACAATGATGAGTATGATATTATTAAGAAAATCTTCATTTATAACAACAAATGGAGCAAATTAAGGGGCTTATCCCAACATTGTGGAACAACTTCAATATGATAAGCCTATTTTAATCTGTTTCCTGTTAGATGATCCTATCAAAACAAATGATTAGTAAATTATCTGGGGCTTTCCTCTCCTCCTATATATTCCTCCTCATGTCTATCTAATTCATCAAAGCTATGACCATGAATATTGTACTAAGTTATTGCTAAACTTCTTCATCCAAATACTACCTCCAGACATTCCTTTAGTATTAGCAATGACTGTTCAGAGACTAGACAGATAAAATAGGGTTGTGGGGCACTATGAAGAAATTTCTCTAACTATATTCTAGTTACCTGAGCTTCCTGGTCTTCTTTCCCAAAGCCAGCATGCTTGATTTTGAAACACATTATTATTATTATTATTATTATTATTATTATCATACTCAGAGGTATAATAATATAAAACACTTGGAATGGTTATTAGAAAGAATGAAAATGGTAAACTTGTCATACCAATAGTGGAAGGAACAAAGGAAAATAGTGAGGGTCAGGTGGGAAAAGCTAGACGTCCTCAGTATTTTACATAGGCCTATTTTTACTCAGGAGAAATTCTTGGCTAGACCATGTGTTTTTTTGCAGTTTGTTAATGCCTGTCCCATGGTACTGATTCCTGCTGATTCTCTTCTTGTAAATCCCATACGGAATTAACCATACAAGCTCATCTATGCTTTGGAAGAAAGTAATGAACAGTACCTTTATCCCTGTTTGTATTCTACTTACTCTGGAGTCTCCATGCCAACACACTATGATAACTACTGAAGAACTAGGCAAAGATTTCTTGTAGAATGTGGTATTTTAGCTGAGACTTAAAGGAAATCAAGGAAGCCAGAGGGCAAATGCAAGAAGGGAGAACATTCCAGGTATAAGGTACAGCCAGTAGAAATCCATGAAGCTGGGGAGATGGAGTGTTTTGTTCCAGGAACGGCAAAGAGGTCAATGTCACTGGATCACAGAGTATGGAAGGGAATGTAAGGTATATGAAGACTAAGAAGTTAGGGGAGGAGCAAGTTATGATGGGCTTTGAATGCCAAACAGAGGATTTTATATTTGATCCTAGAGATGACAGGAAGCCACCTTAACAGAAAGGGGGATTGGCATGTGACATGATCAAACCTTTGTCTTAGGAAAATCATCTTAGCTGTTGAAATGAAGATGGATTGGATTAGTCAGATTCTTGGAGCTGGCAGACTATTGCCATAGTCCAGACATGAGATGATAAGGGCCTGTAACCAGAGTGATGGCAGCATCAGCAGAGAGAAGGGGTATATTCAAGAGATGTAGCAAAGGCTTAGGTAACAGATTGGGTTTCCTTTCTTCTTCTTCTTCTTCTTCTTCTTCTTCTTCTTATCTCTTCTAGTTTTCTCTGTTCATTTGGTCTCTGAATATTTTTTCTCTTCATTGAGAGAAATTATGGAGAAATTTCATGACAATAAATCTTAAGAGTCTTTGGATAAATTACCATTGGTTCTCTGCTTCAAGTATTTTGCAATAAAATGGGATGAACTATTCTATGGAGTTGTCTATTTGATAATTTGGTGCCTATGTTCAATTTACCCTTCAAATTCAGGGTATGATAGATGTTAAGGTCCTAATCTCTTCTGAATTATTAATTCCAATATGCATCAGACTTTCATTAGTTTTCTGGAACAAAAGGTATTCTCTGCTTTAAAAAAAAAGTCCTGTAACAGAAAAGCTGTTCCCAGTCACTGTCAAGAGATGTCTAAGACTCTGAAGTCAAAGGAACAATAAGTTGGAATATTGACATATGAGATTAGAGAAGGATACAAGGAAGTATGGATGAGCTGGTGTGGAAATATCACAGTTGAAGAGATAACTGGTTTGAAGACTTCAGTGAAAAGAGAAGATAAGTTATGGAGTCTTTGGTTTAGGGCAAGATACAAAGCCTTGAGACAATTCTCTGAGTTAGACTTTATAGCTAGCTGCAAAGTAGCTGGGGACAAAAAAGATGGGACCCTGAAAGAAGCATAGCCTAAAATGAAAGATTGCACAGATATAAGTCTGATTTAAGAAAAGTCAATATGCAAAAATCAGAACTTGCTAAATAGATAAATTAAAGGCTGGTTATTAACATGGCAAAATGAATATTTGTTTTATAAAAACAAAGAATCATGGCAGTTTTCCTTTAAGTAATATATTTAAATTATGATTTAATTTATGAAATTTGATTTACTTGCTACTTTTCAGGACATATTCATTTCATGAAGAGAAGATGCAGTTCTATTTACATGTATTACTCTGGTAAAATGAAATGAAAAGGTCAGCTCTCACTAGGTGACCTCTTTAAAAAAAGCTAATCTGGGTCACTGAATCCTCTTCCACTATGAGTTTTTTTTTTTGTCATGAATTATCTCAATAACTGCTGCAACTTGTGTAGGTGTTGCCTAAAAGCAGCCAGTTAGATAGTCAAGATGAAGTTAATTTCATGTCTAAGGGAGTTAGCACACAATATTACAGATGTTATTCTTGCTATGATAAGATGTGCCACATCTCACTCTGCCCTCACTATGAAAGGCAGAATTTGCCCTTCTTGGGAAGTGGAGAGAACATAGGTATCTAAACTATCCAAAGGATACCCATTCCAAATCTCACTTGTTTCAAGCTTATCAGTATCTCACTTTCTTTCATCTTGCACCTGGACTAACCACTGACAAAGTTTTAGCTGAACTGATTGCATACCCTGGGTCTAGGAACATGCAGATCAATTGCACCTTTAAATTTTCTTCTTTTTGTCCTGCAAATTAAAATAGCCACTAATTATTAAGCAGCAGCCAAGTCTATCCCCAATCCTGAAGATGGGTATATTTCAAAGCAAATTCTTAGGTGATCAGATATTATCATCAAAGGATTCGTTATGCCCTTACTGGAACCATGCTAGGAATTCAAAAAACATGGTCTTTTGACCAGAGGAAGTATTCTTTCCAACCAGAGCTACACTCTGTGAAGGTGACATGCATTAAAGTGATAAGCCTCATAAGAAAGAAAATTCAAGCTATCTACCCAAAGAGCCCCCAAACCTGGCCAATTTTTATCAAATGATGACTGTGTCAGGTCAGATATTCCTCATTACTTCACCTAATGTGGTTTGAAAGTAATTAGTAAAATGGTCATCAGAAGAGAGAAATGATCTGCTTCCTACCACGTCAAACAGTGTGACAAATCCAACAAAGAGAACTAGGAGGAACTTGATATAGAGTGCCATAAAGAAGCATTTGGATGCTTCTTACTCTGTAGCTTGACCCAGAGCAAAATGGGATTAGTATTGTAAGAAGCAAATCCCTCAGATGAAAATCAAATGAATATAGTTACCAATGCCTTCTATGATTCTCTTTTGGTTAGCTCATAGGATCACAGCTTCAGATCTGGAAAGGGTCTTGGACATCATCTAGTTAAACCTCCTCAATTTACAAATAAAGAAACTCAAGCCTAAGAAGATTCAATGACTTGTCCAAGATAATTTAGGCAGTAATTTTAAGTCTTCTGACTCCAGAGCCCTATATCATGCTCAGTTCAATTAATCATTTTAAACACATACTAGGTACACAATCCTACTAAATATTGTAAGTTTATTTACATATTTCAATAAGACCTGATCTTGATCTTCATGATTAAAAGCTATTTCTTGGATGATGACTAGGGGTATTCTCTAGATCTATAGTCTTACTCGTGCAATTTTCCATCACCTCTTTCTTATAATTTAGTGTCTTTAACAGGTTCAGATTCTTAGCCTTCTGTGAAATAACCTGTGCACAAGTATCTCCTCTTTCTTCCAAGGATTATCTTTGGCTATAACCAAGTAAACAGTGAGAATTTCTATAGTGAGGATGAACTTTTTGTGACAGAAGCACAAAAGCCACTGCTTGGGCATGAAATAATAGCAAATTAAACTCCCTTTCATATTTCTTCGGCTGATCTTCCAGTCTGTAAGACTGAAAGCTGGAGAGGAGCTCCAGCTCTCTCTCCCTTCTCTCCCCAGAGGGGAAAAGGAGGTAGAGAAGTTTTAGTAGAGATGGCCTGAAAGATGAACTTTCCTCTCTTAGTAGCAAAAGAAAAAGAAAAATAGTACTTCAGAAGGAGTGATGGGAATGTCCCCCCAGTTTTGCCACAAACTTATGCAAAATGCATTTATAAAATGACATCTTTCATCCATTTTCTAGTTAGGTTTTCAACTCAGTGCCCACCAGACTACCCCTCTTTATCAGCAGGAAGTTTGCCTCCTGGACCTGAAGAGAGGAAAGAGAACCTAAAGACCTAAGTCCCTATCCTGGTACCTAAACTACCCCAGCTAGTCCCACACCATGAAGCTGTGGATAACACGACTTTCCAAGGTTCTTTTTTGGACTGTTTCAAGCTTTGTTGAGCTGCAACTCATGAACCTACAGAAAAAAGCTTCTTTGCTTTTGCAGTCCAGTCCTCCCTTCCTCAGTGGTCCTATCATGTTGTCATGATAGGACTCCTATCCCTATATAGTAATTCATTAATGCTCTGCTGTTTGACTTAGTTTTTTTTTTTTTTTTAATGTTGCCCAAGGACCTAAAGTCTGGCTCTGAAAGTACTTCTGCTTCAAGGAGGAGGTGCTTAGTGGTGTTTTCCTCATTAGTTATTCACATTCAGGATAATACTCCAACTACTTTAAAATCATAGGATCATAGTCTTATAGTTGAAAGTAATTTTAAGGACTTAGTCCAAACTGCCCCTTCTTTTTTTCAAAAGAAGAAAGGGAGATGACTTTCCCAAGGTCAAACAAGTGAAGTGGTAAAGCCAGGATTTGAACCCAATGTCTGGATTTAAGATGTAGCACTCTTCTGGGAGTGTATTCCTATGTCAGACAAAGCAAGAAAATCTATGGGACCTGGGAGCCAGGTTTGGGAGGAACACTCGTAAGTTTACCTTTTTTCCCCTGGCATATTAAAAAATCTTAGCATTAATCTGGAAGCCTCATGGATGTACTTCACTGTTAATAAAGATATCATATAGTAGAAAAAACATAGTAGTCAGAAGACTTAAGTTCTAGTAACAGCCCTGCCCTTAACTTGTGGTACTCTGATCAGAAACTTCATCTTTCTGGGCCTTAGTTTACTCAGTTGTAAAATGAGGGAGCCAGTCTAGAGAATTTCCAAGGTTTTTTTTAATTCTCAGAGAGTCTGAGAAAGGATATGTATATATATATATATATATATATATATATATATATATATACACATATATATATATATATGCAAAAAAATACATATATACATATGTATACATAGCTACATAAACAGACATACATGAAATTATATATATGGATTACATCTATAGAAGGCTAATGTACACTTGTATAGATGGCTACATAGATGTAGTGAAGGGTTTTTACATGTCAGAGGCAGGATATGAACTAAGATTAACCCTCTCAGGGTTCTAGGCAGCTCTCTATGATAATAAATTTCAGTGAAGGTGCTGACCTGCATTGGTAGAGAGGGTTTCTACATCCAGGAGATCCCTAGACCATTGATATCACAGATGCAGTCCCTATCTCTGTCCCTATAGGATATATATAACAAATGTCATTCAGTAAATTCACACAAAACACAACTAAAAATTGTTTTTCATTAATCACAGATCTCTAGTTCAAATTTGAAGGGAAGTGGAAACAATATAGAATAATTTAGGAATCCAATCATCAAGTTATTCATATCTTAATTGTGTAGATAACCTGGGAAAATGTAAGGACGTGGGTATGGGATTAAATTTTATGGGCAATTCGGACTGTGTGTGGATTAGGTTTCCAAAAGTCGATGAGGGAGCTAAGGAGATGGTTGGTCTGGCCTTAGATCTCGACTCCACTCTCTTTGCTGGAGTAGCCCTTAGACTGCGAGTTCACACAACGGCTCACCATCTGCTCAGGCCTCCTGGTTCCAGACACAATGGGCGCCCCTGGCGCAGTATGGGTAGAAGACCCCTTAAGAGCCCGAGGGACTGACGGGCTTCAGCTCAGACAGGCAGAGCTAGACTAGTCACAAATCCCACAGTGGAAGGAAACAGAATTCCACCATCGGGCACCTAGGAAGGAATGGCCGAAAGGACTTAAACCTCGGCCCCCAGTTTTGGGTACCACCCAGACCCTTCTCCCATTCTGTCCAACCCCACCCTAAACACACACGTCCCCATCCCCCAAACACATACACGCATATGCTAACACATTAGTCTGGAGGTTGGCATCTGTCTTCCGTATCTCTCCCCATCCTCTCCACTCACCACTCCTTTTACCACCCAACCTCAGGGCACAGCCACTGCCCTTTGCTGGAGGAGAGAGGAAAGCTTAGTCTTGGGCCTCGGGTCTCCTGGACTAGAAAAAGGCAAGATCTTTCCGCTACAAACTACCCCAGGGTGCAGGGGAATACAAAATGCTTTTACTCCCAAAGAAACCGTTTAGGTCCCAATTGAATACGAAACAAAGGGGTCAATTGTTTTAACCCTAGATGTAACTGCGCTTAGTGCGCTTTACGCTCAAGCCACAGCAGCATTTGAGGACCTAACCGAAATGGGGGTGTAAGGAACTTCACACTCAATAAACTCGAACTTCTTTTGGGGGGGACTTCTATGCAAGTCAAATATTTTACATTCAAGAAACTTTGTTTCTTACTCTTCCCCTCTCCCGTTTTTGAAGGGTTGAGTAGTGGGGTACCCAAATCTATCCAGAGATTCTGGTAAAAACTCAACCGACAAAGCACAAATAGGCGTTGTAGAGGGTTTCCCGGATCTTTAGACCTTCTTCCAAAAAACACGACAATAGATGGAGGGGAAGACAGGGTATTGGAAGAGAATAGTTCAATTTCATCTTCAATTGAAAAGAATACCCTCTAGATCTGTGTGCTAGCTCCCCTGAGGTGGGAAAGATAAGGCTAAAGCCTTTCGGGAAGGAGAAGAAATTCAAATTCATAAAGTTCTTAAATTTCTACAGAGTGCTTCTCTCAAAACAAACCTATGAGGTGTAATTAGGGCCACTGCCAAGAATCAGTTCAAAGGGCAGCGGTATAGTGGGCAGGAATCGTCTTTTCATCCTGGTTCTGCCACTAAATTGACTACATTACCTTGGGAAGGTCACTTGGCCCCTCTCTTCATCTCAATTTCCTAATTTGTAGAATGAGGGGCAAAGATTGGGGTTGGATTAGATAATCTTGAAAGTTCCTCCTGGCGCCAATGACATACACAAACCCTTCCCCCCCAGCCATTTGACTGGGTTTGGAACAGGAGGCAGGGGACCACGCAGGCGCACAAGGAAAATTAGCAAGGTCTGTGTTAATTCAATTAATATCTGGTGTTGGGAGAACAGGGTATTGGGTTGGGGGTGGGGAGCTGCCTGAGGAGGGAGAGGTGGCAGACACAAAACTGGGCTGTGCCAGCTCGATTTCATTGTTACGCTTCCGTGGGCAATGAAGGGAGGGTCGGCAGAGAGGGGGCGTGAAGGAGGTGGCTCGTCAGAGACCTAGCGCGCTGCAACCTACCTCGTGCCCATGCAGCCATCTTATCTTGCAGAAGGCTCTTTGCTTCCATCAAAATGGCCTCCTGGCACCAGAGAGCCTGAGAGTTACTGTGTGAAGAATAGGGCAGCCTGAGAGGTACAGAGTGTTGGGTAGGGCAGCAGAGTTCTCGGAGGTCTTCCTTTCTCCTCCTCTTGGGCAGTTTCTGGGTGTCAAGAAGATAGGACTTTTTCTTCCACCATCCTCTTTTCTCCTGTGACTTCTAATCTAAGAAGTTCTCTTGCCCAGAAAGGGGCTGGAAGCACAAGGAGAGGAAAATTTCTAGATGCTACCTTTCTATATGTGTAAGGCACTCTGAGAGGTACAAACATTGTCCCTTGAGTTCTAACATTTTTTGCTGCGGTGTTTTAAGTCCTCTCTCCCCCTTTTCAAACCCTAACCATACACCTTGATATCTAACAACCCTACGCATAAGGGACTTTTTTCTAGTCAGACAGCCTACATTTGATGGTCCACAGAGATTATTTTGTAGTCAAATTATGGGTACTGCTAGAAAGCAGAAGGTTTATTGAGGCATTAGACCTGGGCCTAACCTCAAAAAGCCTGATAGGCAAGAAGAATTTCAATTCAAAGATTTTTTTTTCTTATCTAGCCTAAAATATTAATGTTGATTGCCTATGAATAAAAGTAATTATACCTAGGAGGGGTAGGTATAATTCAAACTATTTGAATTAGGCTTAAGCCCAAGTCATTGGCCCAGGAGACTTAGACCCCTAAGTTTGGAGTGTCATTTCTGACCAAAGGATGAAAAGACTTTTAAAAGTCCCATAGCATATGAGGAACATTGTGAAGCATGTGCAAACTTTCAATTTATGAAAGAGACAAAGTTGTATAGTCTTATAGTTTAGATTTTCCTAGCATTAAATAAGCCTCACATTTCACAATGTGGTTTGGCATTATGAGCTGTGTTCATCTTTGCAGATAAGAAAATAAGAGGTGGAGTGCTTTGAGAATAACAGAGAAGGGACTTGGAGGCATAAAACAGAATAAAGGGGCAGGAAGCTGTGTGTCGGGGATGCTTGTGAAAACACATTCACTTTTTCTCCAATGTGCTTAGGCCTTGTCTCACCTTCTCTCACACAGTCTATTTTAGCAAGAACTCCTTTGGAAATGAAGTTTCTCCTTGAGAGAGCCAAAGGGAGAAAGGACTAGTAGAAATGAGGATTTTTTTTTAATAGAAAAACTGAGGGGAAAGAGGAATACACCTCTAACATCCCTTGACTCCCCCACCCCACACACAAGGCATTGGTAATCTGAGTTCTAGATGCAGAACTCTCCTGGACATCCCTACCCAATGGCTCTAGTAAAAGGTTTGGGCGCAAGTTCAGGAGAGATTTCACCCAATTTCCCATCTGTTAGACCATACTGTCATGAATCTGAGCAGATAATGATAGCTGACACCTAGCCCTAAGGCCACAAACTCACCTCTCTCCTGGCTCCATCTTCTCTGAGTACAAGCCATGTTCCGTCCTGTGCCTCCTCAGCCACGTTTGATTGTACAGAAGGGGGATTTATCTGCATGAAGGGCCTCACAGCAGACGGGAACACAATTAATAATGACCCCAGGGCCTTTCATGGGAAATAGCTGCAAAATATGTTGGAAAAATGAGATACACCCTTCCCCCACCCCATCCCCAAACACACAAACATCAAATACACATGCACAGACACATCAGTACACATATATAGAATGGTGTGCATACATATCAATCTAAGGCTCTTCTGCCTAAGAAACTCAGTCCCATCTTTATCTTGATGCAATGGAAAGAGCACCAGCTTTAAAGTTAGAGGTTTGGGTTTGAATCCTGGTTCTGCCACTTCTTACCTCTGCAATCTTGGACAAACTTCAGTTTCTTCATCTGTAAAATGAGAGACTTGGACTAGATGAGCTCTGAGGTTCCTTAGGATTCTTGTTTTTTTGATAGGTATATGAGGAATTCTCATTCCTACAGTTTCTACTATCCAGAGAAATGATGGATAAGCCACCATGAGTAGAGAATCAAAAGCAAACTGTCCTCTCCCAGGCATCCTGGATTAGCAGGAGAAGCCTCTGCTATCAGAGTCCAATCTACAGAACCAAGACTCCTGACTCCTTTTGTACCTCAGCTCTGACCTCTTTCTTCCAAACCTAAGAGGGGAGACAGACATTTAAGGGGAATTCTCAAGCCTACTTCAAGATAACATCTCTTGGGGCTCAGATCTTCCATTCTAGATCTCACTAAAAAGTTGACTTCAGTGCTCTTGTGATTGCCATCTCTATTTGGAAATGATGGCTGGGAAAATCAAAAACACAGGAAGCAGGGAGGCTGCTTTTCATCCACTAGCTTCCACATGGCCTTGGCAAGAGACTACTGGATTCTGGAACTGGATCCCAGTAAATCTCTAATCTGGTGTTCAGGAATGTTAATAATAGTGAAGTATGATATGAATGCACTTGCATCTCCAGCTTAGAATAGATTCTCAAACTAATTTTTAAAAACCATTTTAAAAACTAACAGAAACAGACAAACCCTCTTCAGCATCCCCATAGAGGAACAGGAACACAAAACTGCAATCCAGAGGTCCATCCTCTGGAGTCAATGAGGGAGCAGACATCAGAGAACAGGCCAACTAACCAGAGTTCTGGGTTTAAAAGCCCAGGAAGCAGGACACTTCCCAGAAACCAAGAAAACAATCATTCTGCCACAGAAAATGCTAGGTTAGCATCAGTATCTATTGTGTTTTTTCAAAACCCTCCCACCAGAACCAGTCTAAATTTCACCCACTGGGTGCCCCAGAGCAAATTGCTTGAGGAATCTAGGACCCTGTGAAAAAGAGAAGACAGGCCCAGTGGAGTTGCAATGTGGAAATTAATCCCTTTTTATTTTTTAAATCCAATCCACCTAGCACAATTAAGTGGGTAATTCAGGGTTATCATAATAATTCAAGCAGAAATGAATGGGAGGAGTTTGGAGCTTTCCACACTGTCTCACAACAGAATTAAAGACATAAAACAATTCTTCCACAGGAAAAACAATCACAAATAAAGATATAGAGGAAAGAAATTATTGTTCCTCTATCCTTCTGCCTTTCCAAGGCTCTCTATACCAATCATATGTCATCTTTCCCATTTCTCTATGAAATATAAGCAGCCTAAATGATCACATGTTTATCGAGTGCCTACAACATAAAATGAAAAAAAAAGTTCCTGCCCTCAAAGAGTTTTTCTTCAACCAAAGAAATACAGATATTAAATACTATGTAATTGGAGAAAAGTCAAAACTCAAATGTCTAAGGGCAATCAAGAAGGACTTCTTGGAAGTGGTGCCTGAGATGGGTCATGAAGTAAGCTAAGAAACTCAAGAAGTAAAGGTGAAGAGGAAGAGACATAAAGGTAAAGAGGAAGTGAAAATTTGCAGTTGCGAATTGCTATTTCATAGAATTAAAAGGAAGTTAATTTGATCTTTTTCAGATTGTTCCTTTAAAATCCAAGCTGGAAGAAAAAAAAACAATACAAATTCTTTTACAAATAATGAAGAATAAATCTTATATCAATTTAAGTGGATTTTTCCTAGACTACATGTGGGCACTGAGGAGGCAGAAGCTCCATATAAAATTTCTCAAGAGCCTCAAAATGCTGCCTGTAAATGGGGAGAAAAATCAGGGTAAGAATTTCCAGGAAGGGTCATAGAGAACAGGAAGAAGATCAAGGTCCGAGAATTCCTTGAAGTCCAGAAAGTCTAAGAAAATAAGAAACCTGGAAAAGTATTAAGTGCCCAGAAGAGCAGTTGACAACCCTCCCCTCCCAAGCAAGAGAGAGAGAGAGAGAGAGAGAGAGAGAGAGAGAGAGAGAGAGAGAGAATCAGAGTCATGGGCCTAGAGTTAAGTTTTGAATTCACTGCCCAAGGCTATTAGTCCCTACTCTTCACCTCTTTCCTACAAAGTAGATCTTAAATCCATTTTAAAAAAAGGGTGTGAGAGCTTATGAAAATTTACCTAACCTAACCCAATGGGGATGATAGAGAACAAAGAAAGTCCTTTGGGGCTCACTCCTCCAAAGCAAACCACCTCTCCCACTATTTTTTTTTTAGATTTTTTTCAAGGCAATGGGGTTAAGTGGCTTGCCCAAGGCCACACTGCTAGGTAATTATTAAGTATCTGAGGTTGGATTTGAACCCAGGTACTTCTGACTCCAAGGCTGGTGCTCTATTCACTGCACCACCTAGCCACCCCCTCTCCCACTATTTTTCTGACCCATGTGAAGTGATATTGAATGAGAAAAGAGACTTGACATATTAAAATAAAAGCACCTCCCAAAAACTTAGAAATGGGGAGAATAGTTTCATTAATTCTTCTCCAAAAATGATTCTGGATAAAGAAAGTAATATTTTTTTTCTAGATTTAGGACTAGATTTAGACTGGATTTGGACTGGATTTAGAAAAGCAAGTCAGCCTTGTGCATATGCAGGTAAAAGCTGAAAGGGAGCACTAATTAGCACAGGGACCATCACCTTCCATTAATAGCTCATCACTGTTTCCTTGATGTTGCTGAAGGCAGGAAAGTTGGAATGTGTGATGCTTACCTGTCCCTAGCTCATTAACAGAACTCAGGGTGAGAACAGACCTTTCTTGGCTGTAGCCCAGACAGAGACTGAGGCCCTCTCTCTCATCTAATTACCAAACTGACTTCTGTACCCATTGGAGGGGGAAATATTAAACACAAACTCCATCACATAATGTGTGTGTGTGTGTATATATATATATATATATATATATATATATATATATATGTACACACACACACACACACACACCCTTGGCCTAGGTAGACACATACATTCAGGTATGCCTAACTGAGGTATCACAATACAACCTTATAAATATAAAAACCTACCATCTAATAATTTACTATTATATTTTTACTAGCTTACTGAATCAAGAATGTGACCATCCTTTACTGCTGGGTGAGCATAATTTTCCAGGGCACAAACAGGAATGGTTATATGAAAGTCAGACACACAGATTCCTGGATAATCTTATGTGAATGTGAAGGAGGGTTTGTATGAATTAAATAAATTAGCTAAGGTAACTTCAGAAAAGGAGTACAATTTTCCATTAAAAAAAAAAAGTAAATCTTTCTCCATGGTCATTTTTCAGTAAACAAAGAAATCCCTCCTTCAGCATCTACACCTCTATATTCATTATGAGCTGACATTACAGAATACATTCCAACCTCACTAAGTCACACTAATGACTGGAAACCCAATTGCAGATTACAGGGTCTCTTTCTTTACCACACTCTTTCCCTCCCTAGTCTTTTCTTTCCTTTTTTTTCTTTTTTCCTTTGCAAATTAGAGAATAAGCAAACCCAAGTGATCAAATCAAGGCAAAGACATCACTAACTGTACTTTGTTCATTTATTTTGACAAGTGCAGTTTAATTTTAATTATTTATGATAATACTTCATAGTAGACTAGTAAATGTGCTGGAGTATATTTGGTAACATTAATGAAGTCTGCCTAATAGGAGACTTCACTCCAGCACCCTGCTAGGAAATCTTGATGCTAGAGAAGTGGGTTGAGACCACTAGCATACCATCGTTCTTGTCATTTTTAAGGGAACTTAATATGTTTGAGGATTGGTGAAGTGAGAATTAACCAGCTCTCACAGACTAGGGATATATATAGTTCTGTATTTTAAAGCACATGCAGAAATAGAGTTTTACATAAACCTTGAATATATATATACTTATATACATATGAATTTTTCTCCACAGCTCTCAACAGTGCGCATTATGATAAAGACCCAGAATCCTAAAGAAATTATTTTCCAAGCAAGGAAAATTTAAAAACAAAATTGAAAATCTGGCATTACAACAGTAGTTCTACACCTTTTTAAAGACTACTTATGCTTCTGGTTGTTATATGCATCAAGTGGGCAGGTGATGAATGGCATTTGTAGACTAATAAAAAGTTGAAATTTTTTGAGCTGATAATTATACATAAAGTCTCATGACAACACTCACAAGCAATGTAAATCATGAAAAAATATATCTAATTCACTAGGTAACTTTAAATGGGAACAGTTTCTAATGGTCCACTGTCATGCCTAACATTGTCATTATCACAGATTTTTATTATGAGTGTATAGTTCTTTATTAAGGCTCTGTCTTTATGAGAATAAGTATTTTGCATGCATACTCATTTTAATAGACTTAAATAGCCCCAGTGACTCCAGATGCATGTCTTACCATATTTAGATTATTATTATAATGAGCAGCAATGATGGTTTTAAACCATACCAAAACATTATCCTTTAGAATATGAATATATAGAGGATTCTTTTGTAGGAACTAATTACAATTGAACCAATCTAAATCTTTTGTTTTCTTAACTCAGAAAATCTATGTGTGGGGATCTTTCAGCAATCTTATGATTGAGTTTTACTAGCAACCTTGGTAAGGAGGCCAGAAATTTTGTCTTTTCTGGTACAGTCAAGATGCCATATTCCACAGGAAAAACTATCAACTTAACATTTGTTGAATTCTTAGAATGAAGGTTCTTCTATTAAGAGAATAGAAATGCCTCCCCATTAAACATTTTGGGCAAGATGAGCATCACTGATTCAGAAACATAAACCTTAACAAGGAAGACTATATCAAAGTCCCTATAAAAGTGCTCATCCCCCCAAAAAGACCAAGGTAATTCTAGAAGGTCTCAGATCTAGGCTAGTTAGTACTGTATATGCATAACTCACCCTCTGAATTTTTAAATCCTTTACATACATACATGCACACATAGTCCACTACCCTACAAGAAATAGGTGGGTTCTTTAGTCTGGATTAGGATATCATCTACTGAAACCATATTGGGGTTCCCTTTTTTCCCCTCCCCTGGCCACACCCACCTTGACTCCCTCTTCCCTTAAGGCCCTGGTCTCTGGCGTGGGAAAAGCAGGTTGGGGCTTTTCACAAATCCAATATCCCCTTGAACCAAAACCAATTAGCTTGGCCCAAGGTCCTGTCATTGAGGCCCTGGCCCTCTTTTCAAACCCCTGCCGGCTCAATTGCTGTAAGGGGCCTGGCAGTGAATGAGCGGAGCCCACTTAAAGTGGTGCTTAAGCCTGGACCAGGGTAGAGGAAAGAGTAAGTCTCTATAGGAACAGGCAACTGCCCATTCTAAGAGACAACTGACCAGGGTTTTGTTTGGACTCCACCCCCACTCCCTTTCTCTTTGGGGAGGGGAGGAGGGAAGGAGGGAGGGAAGGGGAAGGAGGGAGAGGGGGAGAGAGAGAGAGAGAGAGAGAGAGAGAGAGAGAGAGAGAGAGAGAGAGAGAGAGAGAGAGAGACCCATCCTACAGCTGTCTATGGGAGAGATGAAAACCTGGGTTTAGGAAAGGTGCATGACCCCTGGGACTTGGTTCTTCTATCTCCAATTTGAATTTTCTTGCTTCCCTTTATCCTGGGTCCAAACAGCTCTACACTCCTTTTCACTACTTCTGTCTCTGTCATCATCCCACTTTAAAAAAGAAAAAAAGGCTGTTGTTTGGAATGGGTCAAAAGACCTAGATTTCATTTGAAGACCACAGTGTCCAGGGAGTCTAATTTCCAGAACTTCAAAGAAATTAACCCTTAGGAGGGAGTCTGTCAGGAAAGGTAGTCAGGTAAGAGATGGGATATAGGAACCTTAGGAATGACAAGAAAAAGTTGATGATTGGAAAGGAAAGTAATCCTAAAATTGAAAGTTCTTCTCCACCACCCCACACTAAAAGGGGGAGGGGAGTTGTTTTCTTTATGAATAAGCTGCATGGTTTACGCTGACTAGAAGTAACTACTCTCCCTTGTTAACCTGTTTGGTTCTATCCTGTATAAAACCCATAAGTCTGATATGCACCATAACCATCTGACTGGGAATTGACAGAAAGTTTGAGCAACTCCAAAGATGAGGTCACTTAGACTTTCTCCTCCTCTGGTCACCTCTCTTTCACACCAACCAGAAGGAGAATAAGGATCGGTTTGTGAATGAATGAAATTCCCATTCACGAATCTGGGGTAGAATTTAGAACCCTTATCATCACCATGGTAACGAGCATACCACCCTGTATCCCGGGGCTGATGGGTTACTATCTCTGCCCAGGTAGACTTTGGTGAAGATTGGAGAAGAGGCTAGGACTTTCATGCCTTGGGGACCATGTCCCAAACTACAAAAAATGAAGAAAGCTGGAGAACTGAAATCAAGACCGCCTTCTCAGAGAGTTTGTGAATTTCGTATTGATCCAGGCCACAGTTCCTGTTGATTGAGAAGTCAAAAAGACTTTTTAAAAGTCATTATCTTGCCATATATTCTCTCATTTGGGCCCTATATAGGAAAGGTGATTTGGTGTCAATATTTAAAGGACTAGAAATCGGTGCTGGCAGGGTGAGGACTGGTCTCCTCCTCCGCCTCCTCCCGGAATTCTCCTGGAGCGCCTCAAGCATGTAAACTCCAGCTGGTTTGGGGACAGCCCCGTGGCACGTTCTCGCCCGGTGCGGATAGAAGGATTAACCCTGATCCTGCAGACTCGGGTGCCCCAGTTGAGCTCCGTTTGGGGTGGAGGGGGGGTGTGAGAGCGAGCTCTGCGCCTCTAATCCGGGCGCTGCGTGTGGGACCTGGCGGATCAGGGAATTAGCGCTGTAACTTCGGATTAGTAACGCTCGCTAAATGAGAGTCTAATTCCGACCCTTCATGCTTTTCAGCGTCCTGGCCTGGCCCTGGGAGGCCTCCCTGGCATTAGCTCAGGCAGCTCTCGTCTCCGCGGCCCAGGTTTCATTTCCCGGTGATCTCCCCCTGATACTGGGGAAGATCAGCCGCATGCCTTGCTGGTCCGCCAGGAAGCAGGAGCCCTAGAAATGAGTGAGGAAGCTCTCTCCGAGGCCAGGTCAGTGTTTGGCGGGGCAGGGAACCAAGAGGTCGCACAGAGTTAGAGATAGATGGGGGGTGGCTCCAATCAGTGCGAGGTCCAGATCCTCAGTTTCTTGCAACCTTTCCAGTCAATTGTGTCAATTGTGAACTTCCTTCACCTCTAGGTAGCTGGGCAGAAAGCTCGCCTGGGTCCTGCAACCTAAAGTGTTCAGAAACCAAAAAGCCTACTCGAATTTAGGAAGTTGGGCGCCTTAAACAAAGCTCCGAGGAAAGGGGCTCCTGACTCTAGAGCTGAACTCAGATATCCTTCGCTCCTTCCAGGAGTGTAGAGTATTTCAAGATTGAAGCAGGTTAGAAGCTCCAAGATTCGCCCCTAAACTTTCTCTATGAAAGGATGGAAATAGTTCCCAGGTGATAATGGGGAGAGGGGCACTACAAAGGATCTGGACCCAACAAATGCAGATCGAACAAAGGCCTGAAGTTGAGCCAGGCTGATGACTGTTGTCAATTCCTAACTACAAGTAGCTAAAGATACGGGGCCAGTGCCCTTAACACACACCAGCACACACAGAAACACTAAGATCAAGATCACACACACACACACACACACACACACACACACACACAAACACACAAAAACACAACCCTTCCTGATAGGTTTTTAAGAATGAAAAGTTGCTCTATTCTCCTTCCTCACCATTTGTCATCAAAACGTGAAGAGGGTGTACAACCCGGAAGATTCAATCAGAAGCATGCTCTGACTACACAGTAATTCCTTCCAAATCACTTTCAACAGCTCAAGTCGTCTACACTGTTGACCCTGAAGGTGGATTCATTGCTTAAGTGAATCTTGGTAGCAACAGTTTTTTTGGATGAAAGCAGTTGAGTCAACTTTCTTATTTGGACAGGATCCCTTCCATTCTCCTCCCAAATTGTGTCATTCAGGAATGTTTTCCAGCTTCTGTAACAAAAAACAACTTGAACAGTGTAGACAAATGAAGATACTAAATTACTTTGGTACCAAATCCTGAAAAATACGTGTGGTGGGATGGAGACAGAAAAGTGAAAGTCAGGGGATCTTAGGGAATGCAATGGTCCTATCTCTGTTCATGACTGTGACCTCGGAGCATCTTTTTCCAGCGACCCAATTTTTCTTCTGAAAAATGAGTTAGCAATTTCTGTTTCCTAATTTAAAGATAATTTGGGGTAAGAAGTGAAATTAAGAATAAAGAGCTTCCTGCCATCATTCCTTCTTTCCACCTCCATTTAGCAGAAGGAAAGAAAGGTCTACCTAGGTGAGGGACTTAGAGGAGGGGTAATTCTTCTGCACATTCTTCTCACAAGGCAAAGGGCAGGAAAAGAGAATAATCTTTAAAAAAAAGAAGTGGAATTGAGAAGTTTGAGGGAAGAAGTAGAAGATTTTTACTGAGTGAGTAGGTTTTGGGGTCCACTAGAAAGAGGGTTGGGTTGCAAGCAAATGCCTAAACATGCACTTAAAAATCACAAAACACACTGATAGGCTGACGTACTGATATGCAAAACATCGGACATACATACAAGACATACATCTGCAAACATCTATTTTGGCCTCATCCGTAGGACTGCCTGCTTGCCTGACTGGAGGAGTTTGGTTTCTTCCCTTTATTGGAGGACACTACAGACCCAGAGTTGAGTACCTAGCCAGATCTTTTTTTTTCCCAGAGGATTTGGACAAACTATTCTCCACCAATGAAACATACCCAGGTATGCTGCAGCGAATGTTCAACCACTTAGTTTCAGAAATAATCCTGGAGCCCCCTGAGACCTAAGAGTAAAAGAAAGTGAGCTGGAAGAAATTCCAGGGAAGGAGGATCGTGGGACCTCCAGGACCTGACTTGTTTAGAGTCCCCTTCCTACTCCTGCCCCAACCTGTCTTTTCAGACCTGCAATCAGAGTCCAGAAGGACTAGGATTTCTTTTCCTTGCCTTGAAAAAACTACCCTCCCCCCATCCCACAATGCCACCGCGCACCCCTCCTGAGCTGAGAGAGTTCTAGGGGGCCAGGGGGTCGTTTGGACCAAAGTCGTCCAGGCAGGAGCTCGCCTTTCTCCCAATGTGTTGCTAAAATGTGCCAGGAGATTGCGTGGCAGAACGCTAGCTGCTTTGCGTTACCATGGGAACGGAATGCAGATTTTCCCCCAATTGCTTTTTTATTTGCTAGACATTGTAATACATCTTATGTTGCGACTTCTCGGTTTTGCAGAGGGAGGCGAGCGAAGCAGTCTTTATGCATGTTAACCATTCAGGCAACTTGGGAAGCAGGGGAGGGGGAGGGGAGGGGCGCGGGGCGATGTCCGGGGTCCGGTTCAAACAGATAGTTTGTATGCAGGGAAAGTCTCGGCGGTGAGGGCTGCCCCCAGGATCCCAGTCCCTTTCTATTGAGCAGACTCCCCTTCATTTCTGCTCCGGTTCACGCTGCACAGAGACCCCCCAACCGCACACAAAGGCAGCTGCCAAAGCCCATGAAAAGTGATCAAATTATCAAGAACTTGACCTCACCGAGGGGCGAAGCTTAGGGAGGGCTGAGCCCCCAGCCCGATCAAAAACCGAAGCCGCATGCTAATGCGGCTCCAGGTTTGACTCGCAGAATAATTCGATAAAGGCCGCATTGTTAGAACAGAGTGGAGCCCTCCGCTCCCCTTCACACCCCTCCACAGGCCCCCCCACCCACCCCCGGCCAGGCCGCCGTCTCCCTCCCGCCCTATTTGCATCCGAAAATCCCAGTCCTGAGCTATGTGGAACAGATTGTTCCAACCTGATTTATGGGGTGAAGAAAAAGGGTTTGTCTCCCTCCCATCAGCGACCCCTCTTCAACCTCATCCCCTCCCTCCCCACTCACATTTCCCTTTCTCTTTCCAGACAACCCTTCCCCGCCCCGCCCCCCCCCCCCCCTTCTACTCAGTTCCTCGGGTTCCTTAACCAAATGCTTGGCTAGCAAAGAAAGAAACCAAGTCCCAGGCGAGGGAAAAGTTTCCTTCCCCTAGTCGAGGAGCTGGGATCTGGCACAGATCTGTGAACCGAAAGACAGAGAGAACTTAGGTACCTGGTTCTGGGTAGGGGCCGTCCCCTGGCCTCTACTTTGTAAGTCGGATTCCTGGGTCCTCAGGCTCCGTTGCAACCGCCGCCTCCTCTCGTCTTGGGACAAGGCGGGGTTTGTGAGAACTTGAAGACAGTGGTGGTAGTTTGGGAGGGGGGGCTCTCCCAGCTCGGAGAAGTTGTGAAAGTCATTTCTACTTTCGGTTATCTAGCTTTATGATAGCTCAATAACACTCATACAGCTAGATAACCAAAGAGAGAAACGGGCCTCGATCCCGCAGGCCCCCTTGCCGCCGCCTCCGGAGCCCGCCCGACGTGTTGGGTTGGGAGAGGGCTGGCTGGTAGGGAAAGGCGACTTCTTGGGCTGCTCCTGGCCCCAGGAAAGCAAGGAAAAGAGCAAAAGGAGAAAAAAGAGAGAAAGAGAGAGGACATCAGTTGAGCGCCCTGCATCTCCCTCCTGGAGCCCGGGCAGTTCCCGGGGGGCTGCCTGAAGCTGCTGGCTGGGCCTCCCGAGCTGCCCGGCGGGGGGGCTCCGACCACTAGGAGGAAGCGGTCGGTTTGCATGCAGGTCATGCACTGAGGTCCCGAGGCGCCGCGCACACAGGGAGCACCCCCCACCCCCGCCCACTGCCCAACTAGCCCTCTTTTCTGATGGTAATCACCCCGCGGGGAAGTGACGTCAACCTGGCCCAGACCAATCAGGGGCCCAGCATTCAAATCTGGGTCCCCTTCCCGCGCTCAACCGGACCCAGACTTTACAATGGATTCGGCGTTCACAGGCCTCCCAGGGTAAGAGGAGGTCTTCAGCTGCGGAGGAAAGATTCATGCTTGTCTCTTAAGAGGGACGTAGAGCCAAGTCCCATTCGAGTTAATTTCGCTCCCCTTCCCCTCAGGATCCACATTCTTCACTAGGCAGACAGATTTCCATACGACAGGACCAATTTGATATATGGGGTCACGAGAAAAGGAGGGAGAAGCCTCTTGAAAGTATGAAAGTGAGTGTAGGGTGTATGTGGGGGTGGGGTGGGGGTGGGGAGGGGTATAAATATGTATCCCTGAATGTGTCAAGGTTTTTATATAAGCATCAAATGCTTGTGTGTATCAGAACAAATGCATGAGGCTATTTGTAAAGGTGCAAATATATGTATCTCTGCCCAAGTTGGCACGTGTGTCTTTGAGTCAGACTGCAGAATAGAAAGCTTCTCCCTAGAGAATACAAAATGCTGATGCAGTTTATCTCCTTCCTCTCACTTTCCCTAGGCTTGGTGAGTCGTAAGTGGAAAAGCATTTAAAACTCCTGTCTCACCCCACTCTAGAATGTTTCACAGAAAACAACAGTACGTGGGTTCTCTATTTTTAAAGCACCAATCAAGTAAATATTTTCTCATTCTGTCACATCAACCAATGTACCTTTCCATTTAGTAAAAATAATGAAGGGAATGTAGATTTTATTTAGGTACCTAGACCGGAGAAAGCCCACACTAAAGCACGCACACTCTTCCCTCCCCATGTGCTCGGTTTCCCCACATTTAATCGCTAAACCTCGCAAGTGTGGCCCTGCTGCTAATTATATATCCAGTGACCTAAATCAATTACTTCATAAATCTCATTACCGATGGAAAACGAATTTCAAGACTTTTAGGACTCTTAATATGTTTTTTTTTAATCATCTGGGTAGAAATGATAGGTAAGGCCAAGGACAATGAGTCATTACTCCTTGAACTCAACTATGAAAACTTAAGTGATGGGAGAAGCCTGCCCCTTCCTCAACCACTTCACACCAGTCCCTCACAATCTGAGTTGTTTCTTCCATGTTCTCTGCTTTCCTTTTCCCTAGAATGTGGGCAGCAAGGCAGTCTGTCTTAATCAGAACTTAGCCCACTGAAATTTGGGAGTTTAATTTGGTGGAGTGAGAAAGGAGAATTGTGAATCCTGAAACCATAACCCTGAATTTCTCTCAGCCACTTTGAACACCTAGGTCTCCCCTTAATATTTCCGATTGGTTTTCTGGGGGATATCATGCAAAGAAGATTTTCATATGGAAAAGAGAATTTTCTCTGGCTACCCTTGGAGACAAGAAGCCACCACCCTGGTATCTCTCCCTCTCTCCCTTTTGTTGTCTCTTTGACCAAAGTTGATGGTTGCCCCAGTTTGGGAAGCCCAAAGTTTATCGTCATTGTAAATGTCACTAAATTAGTCTTCAGAAATAGATACAGAACTTGAACTAGATGGGTAATTCATAATTTCCTTCTGTCTACTTCCCCAACCTCTTCTTCAATGGTTTTCTGGGCCCATAGCAAAGTTGGCCAGAGAAAAATCTAGAAAGACCTATTGGTATAGGCATTTCTTTGCCAGGACACTAGATAAGGTAAGGGGGGGGGGGGATCTAGCAGTCCTACCTGTATGAAAGACATTCAATTATTTAAAAAAAATCCATTTCCTCCATTTGCTTTTCCAACTGCAAAACAACCATTCAAAGTCTCTCCCAACCAAAAGAAGAACAAAAGCCCATTCAAACATTGTTTGTCTGATTTCCTTTTTTGATCCCCAGAAAAGAAAGCAGCTAGCAGATCAAGTACTTTCCCCTACCTCTAGAGGCCTAGAACCTAAACCATTTTCTTGTGGGTCCTACTTCACAAGACATTTTCCTCTGCAAGAGCCCGAGAAACTGAAGAAGGAGAGGGAGGGGAAGAAAAGGAACAGAAAAGCTCCCATAAAAGAAGAACACCTGGTTTGGACCCAAGATATTTAAATAAAGGATAACAATTGACAAGAAATTAGCAGTCACTTAGGGGTGGCTTGCCTCAAGTCCTTTGGCTCCTTTTTCGTTTTCTGAAGCAGACAGAGGATGGACTATTGGGGCACCTGATGGGAGAGTGGGGGTGGAAAAAGAATCCTTGCCCTTCAGAGGCCTTTCCCTAAGAGCAGAGCTTAACAAGTATGGGAGAAAGACAGAGGGAGGGAGAAAAGGTAGCAAAGAGAGTGAAGCGAAAGCAAAAGAGAAAGAGACTCAGAGACAGAATCAGAGATGAAAACAGAGACAAAGAGGGAGACAGAGTCGCTTTTAGTATAATTTAAGCACAATGCGCACAAAATGGCTTCTCGGCAAAGCTAATGTTAACGGTATATGTGAGGCGCCCCCAGTAGTGGGGGAGGCACCGAGTTGTTGCTAAGAGAAAATAAATTATTAAAGCATTTTGGAGATCATTCATGTCAGAGACACTGTTCATTACTTCCCCAGTCTTGATTTCCCTTTTAGGGAAACCCAGGTCCTGAAGTTGGATGCACTGTGCTCAGGACAGACCCACTGGGGATGGAGCAAAAATGGCCAATCCTTCCCTCTCTTTATCCTGAAGAGGACAAACATAATCTATTAGAGAATGAGCTTTAAGAACATCGCCCTCTCCTCCGCCCATGCCCCTATCTTCCTTCCCCGCCCCGCCCTGCCAATCTGCAGGCTCCACGACTTTCTTAGCGCCATCTCACCCTTCACATAAACGAGGTAAAAGCCTTAGTCCTCTTGAGCGATCGTAGAGCCGACCAGATTCAGAGAGAAGGAAGGTAACTACAGGCCCTTAATATAGGCCTGAGCCAGTCTGCACCAGTCTGCACACCTTGGATTCCCAAGGTGGGTTGGTTTAACTGGTAGAGGAGGCTTATTTGGGATTTAGCTCTGGAGATGATTCAATATGAACTACTACCCTATTCTCCTACCCTAACCCACCGCCCATGGTCTCTATTGGCAACTCAGCTTTCTCTGTATTTCAAAGAAAGCTGATTTCTTTTTTTATCTGAAAAAAATGGACTAGTATATTGTTTTATTTTTCATATGTTCCACAGGGCAACATGAGGCAATATGGTGTATATCAAAGATATGCAAGGCTACCTATAATTTAGCACACATACATGAACAAAATAAATGTGTAATTATTGTGTATGTTCTCTAATACCAAATGTAAATACACACAAGTAGATGAGATGAAGCTCTGAAGATTGTAACTACGAGTCAAATTTAAGATCAGAAACTTGATGGGCCTGGTTTCCGATTACCTCAAAAGAAATAGCTCAAAATAATGAATATATGTTTCTTTTCTTTTTTAGTCTCCTGTTTGAATATTCCATTTCAAATTCACCCCCTGCCCTCCAATTCATCTTGATCCCAATGCGGTGCACCTTAGATTCTCTTGGAAGATTTAACTCCTTGCGCTAAGGTAGATTTAGACCGTGTTCCCCCAAGCTTCTATTACTTAACCTTTGAGGGTTTTTCCTCACACTTACTCCACCCTGTCCATGCCTCTATTGCATTCCTCCCTTCTAACTCTTGCTTTGATCTTCTTAGCTCAAAGCCCCGTAGAAAAAACCAAACTCAATAATCAGCGGGGTCCCTGACCATGGTGCTGAGCGAGAGACTCCCGCTTTCGGGCTGGCCTCTTGGGCCTGAAAAACAGACATAACCTCTTCACTACAATTTAGGGATTCGATATCTAGAAAGCTGTTCTCTTCATCTACTCCCCCACCCCACAACTCACCACGGAATCAACTAAGAGAAAGCCAGCTTAATCAGCTTTTGACCTGAGAGAATTGGGTAAGGAACACAGAGTCAGTAGGTTTGAGACTCAACTACTAGGAACACAGGTCTTACAAGGTTTCTTCATAGAGCAGGAAAGAAAAGGCACTTTCATATCATCTGTCAGACACACACAAATTATCTTCATACACATATACATAGAATCATATAAAATATATGCACATCCACTATACATACTGATGATCACATGCTACATACATGTGTTCAATATATATATATATTCACAAACACAAATATAAATCTACCACACAAATAGAGCATAATTATAACATACATTCACCCATACATGAAGAGGCATATATGAAGATCTTTTTTCTAAATTAGCTTTCTCTGTTGTAGTGATTCTTCCCCCACCACCATCACCACCACCTCAGAAGTCCCGTATTGCCATCTCAACATCCAAAAGAACTTTAGTGATTGCCATGCTTTGGATTCTGGTTTTTAGGATGGCAATGGGCACACTTAGGCTCTCAAAAGTCTATGCCATGGGAGAACTGGGCCTTTGGTTGCATTTGGATGGAGGAAGAAAGGGAAAAATAAAGGGAGAGAAAGACTGAAAGCAGTGCTTCTGTGCAAGTCCTACATCCTGCTGTCCACTTCTTTGGAAACAAAAAGAAATCTTTAGTATTAACTAGAGTTCTCTAAGTCTATCCCTTTTGGGGAGTGGCTGGTGAATGTAGGGGGAAGATCACGCTATCAATCCCTGCAAAGGAATATACCCAACATTTTCTTAGACACAGTTTTAATGAGATTTGGGGGAGCCTCTTATCAGAACAGGCCTATGGTCAAGGTAGAAACTCCCAACTTCTCCCTTCGTCTCCCATCCTTATATCATGGGTCTCTAATCAGAAGAAGTTATTTTAAACACAACCTAAAGTAACCTTAGTTTCTCATGGTCTCAAGTACCCCTCTTTTTTATTTTCTGTTCCCTTCACTTCTCTTCTTCCCTCTCCTATACCCTTATTCTTAGCTCCTAAACCTTTATTATTCAGAACTCATCATTTTCTTAAAGGGTTGTGGTTTCATTCCAAACTCTTGTCTTTCCACTCCTTAGAAATAAGAAACTGACTTCCTGATACCTCCCTCCATGGATACCAAAGCTCCCCCCCCCTTACTTGGCCAGGGTTATTTAGGGTCTTGGTTCCCAGTCATTGTCAAAACTGTAAGTATACCTGCCTGGGTTTACCCCTTTCCTCCCTTTGCTCCAGTGAAGTCATTTTGGGCCTAGGAATTAGGGAATTAGGAATTAGGCAGGTAGGTGGAAATAGAATGAAGAGAGAACAAGGACAAGGGAGAAATACAGGAAAGGATGCTGTTGTGGAGAACAAAAACAACTGCCATAACAACAACCCTGGCTGAATCAAGCCACTTGTACCCCTTTCTTATTCACTGAGCTGGCTTCTTACTTCTCCTAGCTTCAGAATTTGACTCAAGAAGAAAACCAGTGCTCTATCCCACCCCCCCCATCCTAACCACAAACTACAGATGCTCTTCCTCTAACCCTAAATATTTCACATATGATTCAGCTTTTGAAGGGAGCCTTCCCCTCATTCCTTTATCCCTTTTCTTAGCTCTATGGGTTAGAAGATTCAATATATTCCAACCTTCCTGTCAGAATGAGGGTTGGGTGGTAAAGAGAACTACCATTCAACCCCCCCCCCCATTATTTCTTCCTCACTCATATATCTTGATACAAGCACTGCTTCCTGTACCCACACACAAATTAGTAAACATTGATTGCTCTTTAAATCTGAAACTCTAACCAAAGTACCCCCCCACCATTTCAGGGCCCTTTCTATGCCTATTTGCTGTGCCCAGTCCTCCAGATTGGACAGCCTTGGCCCTCCAACAGAGTCTCAGATCTGGTTTTACTGAGAAGCCAGAATCTATGAGCATTTTCAGCTATACACTTCCCCTCCCCCTCCTGTTAGAGCTTCACCCAACTATCCTCATCCTTCTCCTTTGGAAGGTGGAAGAAATAGGTAAGGGGGACTAGAACCAGAATGGGAAATACAACTAATTGACCTAAAGTTCTTATGTGAGAAATTGTATGGGAAATAAAATATATCCAGAAAAGATTTTCTAATGATCTCACGTTCTAAATGGAGAAAAAAAAATGTTAGGGATCTTTAAAGATAGTTCTATCTGTATTCATGTGTGTAATTATCACCTGAAATAATTTCTTTAGATTATGTCTATCCTAGTGTGTAAGTATTGTAGATATGGGTGTGAATGTAGGCTGTGAAGGAAGGAAGAGAAAATGAACTCTGAAGCTAGGGTTGAAGATTGGGACCTGGGATATTTAACATTGAGGGATTTACCGTTTATTCTTTCATGCTCAATCCAAGTCATCCAACTTCCACTCCCTTCCCCCAAGGGATCCAAAGTCAAATACCTTACTCCTCCCGCTTCCCTCTACCACACGACCCCTGACCTTGGCCTTGTAAATTTCCAAGGGTCAGTGGGTTCGGGCCAGGGCATAGACCCCTGGCTTCCTCCAGGCACTTCTCTTTTGCTCTGGGCTACCCATCAAGTAGAGCTACTGATGTCTCTTAAAATGAAGGAGAATATGACCTGGACGCCTCCCCAGGTTAAGCTAAGCTTCAAGAAACAAGTTAAACCCCATTCCCCCAAAGCTTCACCCCGCCCCCGTCAGTTGCTTAGTCTGTCCTAGTCCCCCTCCCCCCTCACAGCACCTCTGGGCGTCGCAATCCCCATCCTTTCCCCACAAAGCTCGGCTTAGACGCACCCGACAGCAGCACTTACGGACGGGGGAAGGGGTGGGGGTTCTCGGAGACAGAGCTTAGGGGCCCGGGGAGGCAGCGGAGGGGGCTGGGCGGCGAAATGGGAATGGTAGAGAAGGAGGGTTCTCCAGTCCCCGTGGTGGTGAGGAGCGCAGATTCCTGCTTCCTGCTGCCGCCCTTTTGGCAGTCCTTGCCTCTTCTCGGCCCAGGGAAGAGGAGGGGGGCGGCGGCCAGCCCGGGGGGCTCCTTGCCTCTCGCAGCTTCTCCTGTCTCTGGAGCTGCTCCCAGCGCCGCCTCTTCGGGCTGGCTCGGCCCGCAGTGACGTCAGCGCCTCCTCCCCCTCCCCTCCTCTCTCTCCCCCCCTCACTCCAACCATTGCAGAAGGGAGAGGGGGGGAGAGCTGGAAAAAGGGCAAGAGCAGAAAGGAGGCATGGAGAGAGGGGACTTCAGAAGCCCCTTTCCCCGGTCCTTTGCCCTTTAATCCGGGTTCTCAGAACAGCTTGTGCCATATCGGCGCCATTCCCAAACCAGCAGTGCCTGACGATAGTCATTCCAACTATAGGCTCCCCCATTCTTAAGACCCGCCACTCACTCCCCCCCCCCCCAAAGCTGCTCGTCTCACTTAAAACCCCCTACACAACTGGGGGCAATGGAGGGGGAGTGTCGGTAGAGAAGCACAGGGTGACCCAGGATGGAGGCCTTGTTCACAGCTTTGGGATAGAAGGGAGAAATGGGTTTAGCATAAGAATGGGGAGGTTGAAATTTCCCCCGGCGGCTCACCGGGGAGCTAAAGCGCCCTTCCCTAGATTTAGCCGTAGTCTAGCGATCTCTTGTTAGAATGTAGGGGGAGTAGCGGATGCGGGGAAAGGGGGAGAACAGGTAACCCCAATGTGAGTTCAGAGAAGCTCCAAGAGATTGAGTCCACCTTGCTTTATAGCTCTTGAAGACCTACTGTATACATCGCCCCCCTTTCCCCTTCAAGGCAGGTCTCAACTTTTCACAATATTCCTAATCCTTATCCCTTTCCATAGAACCTGGAAACCCAGAGAACCAGAGCCCGGCCAGTTATTTCCACCTGTCAAGCTGCTGTCCAAGTGCTGAACTAGAATTCCGCTGAACCCCTAACAAATCTTTTTGCCCTCATGTCTGGAATCAGTCCCAACCTTAATCCCAGAATGAATTCCTCTCTGTTATTCCATTATTTGGAGAGATCTCCTTCATATACAGTGGAAGAATGAGATAGGGACAGAGCTACGGAATTTGAATTCCCTGGAAACATAGATTACCTTTCATTATTTTTGAAGAGGGGTACCGGGTGGTGGAGGAGGGGTCGTGGAGAGGGAAAGGGTAAGTGTCTTTTGGAATGAGAGGGAACCGTGGGTCAAAGCTGGTTCTCTCTTCCCTTCCCTCTTCCTCCCCATCTCTTGTCTCTGAGTCTCTGTACACTGTATCTAGGTCTGTGTGTGTATGTCTCTGTCTCTCTCAACTGCAACAGCAGGGGAGGTCCCGCCAGCTGAACTTGTCAGCGGGGTCTTACCATCCATCAAAACCCAGACAGACAGGCCAAGTTCATGAGCAATAGGGTTAACCCTTTCCAGTCCGCCTCCCCCACTAGGAGCTTGCAGCTGCCTAATTAGAGGAACCTCGTTTCTCACTTTAATTCTTAAGGCAGTGTCCCAAGGACAACCCAAATATTCCAGTCTTTTCCCCATCTATCCCATTTTCTTCTGATTCTTTTCCAATATTCTCACTTTGCGTTTCCCATCTTAGATATTTTTTAGGCTAGGAGTAAGGTTTTTTTCTTTTTTCCTCTCTTTTGGGTCCCTCATCCCATTTCCACTCCATAATTAATCTTTGTCTAGGTTTGTTTTCCTCTCCAGAAGACAACTTTGCCTCTCCACATCTAGACTACTTTCCCTACAATCTAAATTTTCTCCTAATGGAGATTTTGTCATCTTCTTTAAAGAAAAATTCACATAAACACACACACTGCACACTACCAATCCCCAAATACCTTATCTCGAAGGCATGGTGTGAGGTAAGAGAGAGATATATAACCAAAAGCACCTCCAGGAATGGAGGAAAATCTTATAATCATCTCAATCTGGAGACAGAGAGATGAAAAGAGAGAGGGAGAATATCTGAATAAGTATCTTGGCATTTGAGAATTTCTCCTAGTCAGTGATTAAAAGTTCCCGGTTTTCTCAGGTCCTATATAGATAGATCTTCAGCCTTTTATTCCTGGATCCCTCCAATATTACATGAGTCTCCTACAAAGTTCTCTTCATCTCTTTCTCTTTTTTGCCTGTAACCCCACACTATCTCATTATTCCTCTACTCACTTCGCTCTCGAAGTGTGATCGTGTGTTTCCCTGGTCCCCAACTAGGAAGGAGCCTTCACTGCTGGGAATCTAGAAGCCCTCTCTCTGTGAAGTTTATTTTCATTAAATTCCCAAGAGCTCAACTTGCATGTAACCCGGGCCACCTTCTCATTACTGAAATCTCTACATTTCCTATTGAATTATATTTGCTCCACTGCCACTGAAGCAAAGGCGACTGATCAACTTTTCCCCTGTGCATGTTCTCTACACCTCCCCCCTTCCCAAAGTTCGTTCTCCCCCTTCTTTTTAATTCAGGCACCCAGGCCGTGGACGTGTCCTGCAGTTTAACTACTTCCAAATTCTTTGTTCGGGTCACACTGGGACTCCATTGTGCCCCTATTGAGAGAGCTTTATTGCTAAGCGAAGCTTGAATCAATTTAGGGACATACCGCTCCAAGTCCCGGGGTCTGAGCACCATTGATTCGCCTCTAGCGAGAGCTCTTAGAAATGGAGTATGCGCGAGAAGAACAGTGAAAAAAACCTTTTTCATTCTTCTCCAATCGACCCCAAATTTATTTCTTTAAAAAGCTTCAGATTTACTTGGGTTGTGATGATCACATACTACTGTTATTAATAGTTTGTCTTCATCTTGATAATAAGTCTTTATCAGAACCACCTCCACCACCACCATTTCTGCTCTAAATTTCGTTCCACTCACCTTCTCTCCTTCCCTTACACCGAGGCCTTTTGCGTTTCACCCGATCTAAGTGCAAACGCAGACCAGTTCCCTCAAAGCTGTAGCGACTGTAGCCAGAAAGGCTGTAAGGTCATTGGTCTCAATGGTACACTCATCTCCTCGGGAGACTCGGGGTTGACTCCTTCTCCTCCCCACTCCCCCACAGCTCTCACTTTTGCTTTTCATCCATTCCATTGCCCATTCTACATTTCCACTGTCTCTCCTACAATGTCTCGACATTCTCCGCTTTCTTCAAATGCAGCTCAGGGACTCACCTCTGAAAGATGACCTGAGAGGAACCAAGCTGGACTGTTCCTTTTTCCTGGCCAGTCTCAGGGTGGAATTGGAAGTGCTCTGTCTCGGGGTCTCCAGAGCACTCTCTCTTCGGTGGGCGCGGGAGTTTGTGGCGAGGCAGGGCTGCGTCCCGATTAGAAAAAGGCGGCGTCCCCCCGAGGGCAGGGGCGGGGGAAGGGGGAGCAAGCGCCGAAGTGTCACTTCAGGGGTAGAAGCCTATGAACGTGGGGCTGAGGCCCGAGCTGGCCACGTAGCGCCCTACGTCACCTATAAAAAGGGCTGGGGCCTCTCTCCTGGGGGCTGCTCCCGCAGAGGGGAGAAAATATCTGAGATTGGGGGGGGGAGGTGAGTTGGAGATCTTTCTTTAGCTTCTTTCCCCAAGGAATCTCTTAGCTGGAGTGTTGAGTGCAATTCAGGTGTAGACTTTGAGTTTGCCAGGTTCCTCTTGGGTAACTCCTGTCAAAGAGGTGAAGAAGGCAGGCATTATGATGTCCCCAGCCCAAGGTCTCCAGATCTGGTTTATTGCTCCTAGTGTCGCAGCTTCGGCTTCTTTCAAACTCAGGGAAGGTCCAAAGGGGATGAATGAATCCTTATGAATGGTGCCACATTTGGGCAACCTGCCCAACATAGCTAACAGTAGAGCCTTGAATCGCTTCGATTTAAGCTCCCTCCACTGCCACGGGAGATGAGGGTTCCGGCCCCTCTAAGGAGTGAATCTTTTCCGCTCCAGTTTTCTAGGCCCCAGTCGGACACCCCTTCTTCTCCCAGGTGTTTTCCAATTCAAGCAAGATTTTTAGGCCAAGAGCAGCTCCTTTCGGGGAAATAGGGGCCACCATTTCTTTTTGTAGAGCTTAGGCCTAGTTTTGACCCCATCACCCCCTCCAACTGTCACCACTGGGAGTATTAGTTATAAGAAGAATATATGATTAATGATGCTAATGATGTTAATAGCGATTTTGCTTCCTAGTGCCAGAGCCGAGGATGGCCACTCGGTGTACCGAAGGCAGAAAGCAAGCCTCCCAGACTTCTCTGGTTCCGCTGGCCTCTTTTCTGCCTATTCTGTGTTCCCTTCTCTTCCCCTACACCTCAGCCCCCAGCTGCTGTGGCAAATAGACAGCGTACAATGTTCTCTCTAGCCGTGGACATTCTCTTTTCCTGCGAGTTTTCTGCCGATACCTGAAATGGGACCGTTTCCCCGCTTGCGCGCCAGGTCCCAGAGCTTGGCGTCTCCTTTGTTCCAATGGCAGGGCATGGCCCGCCACCCGGCTGCTGCCAACTTCTTCCTTGCCTTGAGAACATTTCCGCGTGCTCTTCCCAAGTCTCTGTCCGAACCCCAGCCCTCTCCCAAGACCATTCCTACCAGCTGCAACCGAGTGATTCCTCTGCGGCTGCTGATCTTGGGCACCCCATACCTTGCAGGCTCTGAATGGGCACTTCAACCGACTAGTGGCCCGTGGTATTACATTCCAGAACCCGTATCTCCAGATCTTTGCCCTCCTTTCACACCAGCTCCTACCCTCCTCCCAGTTCTATTCCAAGGAAAACTCTGGAAGGAACTTGGGAGTATTATTGTTTTCTTTTGACTCCCAGCCCTCTCCCCCTTAAACCAGACAGACGCTAAAATGAACTCAGGATTCATAAGTGGGGCTTGGTGGCGCGGCGCTGGACCCTTTCAGCGCATTTCCACAAGCCCTCGCCAGCTCGGGGTCTTGAGGGAAAGAGAGTTAGAAAAAAAGGCTTCCGTTAGTGGAATTTGCTGTTGTTTTCATTAAGCCAATGGCTTCCAATCCCGGGTCAGTTGCTATCTATCCTCTGGACGCGGGAACGGGCAATTTCGGGTGAATCGCAACCCGCCCAGAATTTAGACAAAAATAAGACCGCCCTAAGAACAACACTCTGCCTCAATCCGAGATTTGCGGGTCAGGGGAAAGAGAAGACCCTGGCCTGAGATTTTTCTTTCTCCCCTTCTTCGTCTGGATCACTCCCGCAACATACAACTTTCACGTGCCTATGTCCAGGAAAGAACAACGGACACCCGATCACTGACCCTTTGAGGGGAAAAGGCCGACAGAATCAGACTTGTGAAAGGAGATGCTCTGAACCCGTTAGCTGCCGGGGCGTGTCCTCTTCCCCTGGTTGCGGCAAGATCAGGGCGGTAGGGGTTCAGTCAGGCCCCCCCTGGTCCTGTCTTTTGAAGGCCAACAAGGTCTAGGAGTTAGTGCCCTTTTCTTCAGTGAAACGGCTCTAGGATATCCGGTTAACTTGGTGGTGGTGTTGTTTTTCTTCCCCCCACCCCCACCCCCAGCAGTCCCTTGGGATTGACTGACCCCCGGGCCTAGGCTGCTTTGGGGAGGTCAGACTGGTTTCCTCTTTGGGAAGTCCACTTTTCTCTTATTCCTTGCTGCCCCCATTCTGACCTCATAAGCAATCAAAGAAGACAAAGAACAGGTTCCGCCCCCCCCCTTCTTGTCCTATAAAGACACTAGAAAGGCTATTGAAGATGGAAAAATATGTGTTTTAAAGGAAAAAGTAAAATAGTAGCCATCCAGCAAAATCACCAAACTGGAAATCAGTTTGCCACTCGGCAAAACAGGTACTTTGGGAACACAGATCTTTGCTTTACTTCCAACCTAGTCCTACCAGGGAAAAAGGAAAAGTCCCAGCTAAAGCGAACACTACAGAAGGGCAGGTCTATTTTGATTGTTATTCTTGCTGCCCTTTCTTAACCTCCTAAATCTAATCCAATCTCCAGAAGAAGAAGAAGAAATCTGGTTTTCAATTTAATTATGTCGAGGACTATTCTCTGCATTGGTATTATGGTCCAGGGAGGTTTAGGGATATCTGACTCTGGGGACAAGGTAAAGTTGAATTGAGGAAGGGGAGTGGGTATGGGGAAGAAATCTCAGATAAGTGCCTCTTGGTACTTTGTACTTTGGTTTTGAGTCTCTTTCAATTATATTTTTCGGCAAGAAAGAAGTGTAAACTCCGAAATTTAGTTGAAGGGAACCCTAAGTCCTTAAGAAAGATCAGAGTGGGGTAAAGAAATTATTTTCTTAAGATAGTTCCTAGACAATAACAGTCACTGCATGAGTATGGTTAGTTTTTTTTAAGCCCTTTCTTCTTTCCTTCTGTCTTTTCTGTCTCTCTGTCTCTCTATCCTTAAACTACGGACTTTCTGGACGTTTCTGTCTCTATTCCTCTTTTCTTTCTTTCTTTCGATCTTGCTAACTGCGGTTTTAGCACCCCACTGCATTTTTTTTCCTATTCTTTTCTTTCTTTCTTTCCCCCCTTTGAGATCAAGCTGGCAAACAGCAACCTCTAGTGGACAGCCCAGGAGAGGTCTGGTGGAACATGGTGATGGAAGAAGCTGGAGAAAGAGAAACGGCATCATTTCCACAGTATCTTCTCTAGGGCTGGGTAAGAAGAGGAGAATCTGGACAGGGCAGATTGTGAAGTCATCTTCTAAACGAGTTCCAATTTAGGGGCTCCAGGCTTTGCTAGCTGAGTGAATATTTTTTTTTTGTTTTTTACTTTTTGAGGGGGCAGAAGGGAGAATGACTGAAATAGATACTTTGGAAAGGCTGAGATACAAAGTTCCATATTTCTATGACCACACAACACTATGATCTTCATTTATCTATATAAGTTCTTTTGTTAAGAAATAAGATTTAAGGTCAAGGTCCCATGATTAAAACACATTCAGAGACAATGTGATATGTATTTAAAATCAAGAATCTTTTTGTTTGGGAGATGATTGGATCTATTCATTGCAATTGCATCCTCATCCTATAGCCTGAGATTTTGGTCCCAAAAGAGCTAGGGTGGCTGCTTGGGAAGTTCTTTTATTTCTTTTTTTCGTGAGAAGCTTTTCTGGTTCTTACTCTCTTGGTATAATGCAGCACCACTCCACTCCTAGAGAGGAATATGGGAATTTCTCTTAGCCCTAAATATGTTTGCTCAACCCACTGGTTCCAAGACCTCTCTGGACCAGCTGAGAACTATTCAGGTTGAACTTGATCTTTAGATCAGGAGGGACCTCTGGACTCCCTTTCTGAGATACAGAGACACTAGTGCCAATCAGCAAGTGGTTCCCCTTACCCCCCAGTTTGAACCTACTGCTGGAGATTTAGGGGAAAAGACTGAGGGGAGATGCTGAGGCAGCCCCAGACCGTTCCTATCAAAGCCAAAAAAAAAAAACCCTAATTAATTAAAGCATTGGTTTAATTCAGGTAGACCAACTGGAGGCTGGGAAATGAGGAGCAAATGAGAAGCTGGAACAGTTGGAGGTGTCTTTTACAACTGAGTAGATTAGGAGCATCAGGAAGAAACAATTCACAGGAAACTGATGGATGTCTTATTCACTGAGGGACTAGCAGCTGGCAGGGGGGTGAGTCCAGAAGTATGAAGGGCAACACCTTGTCTTTTCTGAGCCTTCTGAGCCTGACTCTACACGTAGACTCATGAGAACAAACCGCTGCACATCTTTCCTTGCTTTTGTGCCCTGAAGCCCTGCCTTGGTAAGTGGAGCTTGGAAAGCTTCCCTGTTTCTCCTACTTCCCGACTGGTGGCGGAAGTGAATGGGGGTTGGTTGAAGGTTAGGCCTGTCAGAACCTTGGAAGACAGAGCTACCAAGTGCTCTCTCCACTGGGTGAGACACGATTCCAAGGTGTTGGATCGAAGGTTTGGAAAAATCTCTAGCCAGCAGCATTCAATCTCTTCAGTCCAAGTAAGGGGAGAAGAAAGGTGTTGACAGAAGGGTGGGGCATCTGGTTTTCAGGCAAGACTAGAGAGTAGGAACAGATAGATTGAAACCCAGTTAGAAGAGGAAGCTTAAACACAAATGTTTCCTTTTTAATGTTTCATGCTCTTCTGGGCTCAATCACCTTTTGTTTATCTGACTTCCATCATCCTCTTGACCAATTACCCTCACCTACTATCAAAAGCTCTCCAGTTTACACCTCCTCTTTAGGTTTAAATTCTACTTCTAGCTCCACCTTGCCTGTCTTAGAACAGCAAGAACAACATTAGATTGACCTATAAGAATTGTTGGTCACTGGCCACTTGGGGTAGTTAGGCAGTAGATAGAGTGTTGGACCAGAGTCAGAAACATCTGAGTTCAGATATTGCTTCTGTCATTTAGTATCTTTGTGACCAGAACAAATCATTAAACCTTGCCTGACTCAGTTTCCTCATCTCTAAAACAGGAAAAATAACAGCACCAATGTGTTATATAAAGTTTAGCTATTGTTATTGCTATTAATATTAGTTATCATTAGTATTAGTATTAGTATTATTATTGCTTGGCCTCTGAAGTAGCCTGTGCTTGTGAAAGAGTGGCCTGTATCATGAGAATGTTTTCAGCTAATTCTAGACTCTGGCCCCATAAGACAAATGTGGAGTGGAGGGAGGGAGGAAGAGGTCCTCCACTGCAAAGCAGTATCTTAACTGGAGTGGTAGGTCTTAGAAACAAAGAACAGTAGACCTGGAGGGAACTTTGTAGATTGCATAAGACTCTCTTATAGAACTGAATGAGTCTAGAGAGGTTAAATGATTTGCCACAGGTCAGAGGTAGTTAGTGGCACAATTAAGACCAATTTCCTTGTTTGGTTGTTTAGTATAGTCCTCTTTGAAACCAAAAGACTAGTAGTCTACTAATACCTCAATATGATCCAAAGCCTAATTTATAGTAGATTCTTGGGAGTTTCATAAATTAGAAGGCTTCAGGAGTCTATTAAATGCATAAAAAAATACTCAAAAGTTTCTGCACTGTTTAATATTCAGACTCCAGTGATAGTTATGAGTGACATAAAATATGCTGCCTTCTAAGTAAATTTGATCTCTTGTTGAAATTCTCACCATTTCCAAATGAAGGCAAGTGTAGATGTTGTCCTATAATTAAACATATAAAAAACACAAGAAACCACCTTTCTTTAGATGAAGATTAAGATATCCAAGCAAATGAGTCCAGCCCAGAAAGAAATTAAGATTGAACAGTCAGAAGCAGCTAGGTGGCACAGTAGATAGAACACTGGCCATGGAGTCAGGAAGACCTGAGTTCAAATTCAGCCTCAGACACCTAATTACCTAGCTTTGTGACCTTGGGCAAGTCATTTAACCCCTTAGCTTTGTCAAAAAAAACAACAATAAAAGATTGATTGGGGGAATAAGTCAGAATGAAAGGAATTATTATTCTACACACAGCCTGAAAAAAATATTAAAGTCCACTACTTACTAAATTCTGTCATTCCAGTTCCACATATAAGGATGGAGCTGGGATAAGACATTTGTATATCTTAGGCAAGGTTTAAAAAATTGCATTCCATGAAGAATACTGTTCAATAAAATTTATGAATCTTCATGATAACTGGCATTCCTATGGCACTTGAAGGTTGATAAAACTTCACATACATTAACATATTTGATTTATACCATATGTTGTTATTTTTGTGTCAGATGTCACATGCTGATGATTTGCCTAGAGTGTTGAGATACTTCACTGTTAGGGGAGGAGAAATCATATTCAAAGGCCAAGACCTGCCAAAGAATTTAGACCATTACCAGAAGTCCTATTTCCTATCATATCAGGTCATGGGATGAAATGATTCTGGAAAAGAATGAGAAGAATGTCTTTGTACAACATACCCCCTTACTATAAAAACATAAAGTGAAAGTTATGTCACCTTTAACTTGGTCTTCTTTGAACAAGAAGGATGACTATCATTTATCACAACTATACTGAGAGTTATTACAAGTATTATTCACATTTTGCAGATCAGGAGATTGAGATTCCAATGGCTTTCTCTACCTCTAGATCAAATACAAAATCCTCTATTTGGCAATCAAAGTCCATTATAACCTGTCCACCACCTTCCCAGTCTTATCTCCACTCCCTCAATTATTCTTTAATGCAATGACATTGTCCTCCTTGCTCTTTCTGGAACAAGATACTCCATCTCCCAATTTCAGGTGCTTTCACTAACTGGCCCTCCTCATCTCTGATCCTTGTTTTCCCTGACTTCCTTCAAGTTATTAAAATCACAATTTCTTAATTTTTGGTTCTTTTTCTCTACTGATTATTTCTACATTATTATTTTTTTTTAGGTTTTTGCAAGGCAAACGGGGTTAAGTGGCTTGCCCAAGGCCACACAGCTAGGTAATAATTAAGTGTCTGAGACCGGATTTGAACCCAGGTACTCCTGATTCCAGGGCTGGTGCTTTATCCACTACGTCACCTAGCCGCCCCATTTCTACATTATTCTATATATTCTACATATATATTGTTTATATATAGTTGTTTATATGTTGTCTCTACATTAGAATGTGAGGTCCTTGAGAGTAGGACTGTCATTTATCTTTCTTTATAATCTCAATGGTTAGCCCAGTGCCTGGACATAGTAGGTATTTGATAAATATTTATTGAATAACTGGCTAACATTTCTTTCTTTTTGGTTTTCTTCAGAACTGAATTTGGTCATAGTTATACATTTTCTAGTTTTTTAAGTTGTTATTTTATTTGATCATAGTATTGTTCATTTTTGTCTTCCAGATTCTGCAACTTTCACTCTGTATCAGTATATACAAATCTTCCCATTTTCCCCAAATTTTTGCATTTGTCATTTGTTACAGTAAAATAGCATTCCATTATCTTCAGATGTTATGGTTTGTTAATTATTCCCCAATAGAAAGATGTCTGCTTGGCTTGCAGTTCTTTGCAGTACAAAAAGTGCTGCTGTGAATATTTTAGTGGGTGAGACCTTTATGATTCTGATCTTAATGGAATATATGCAAAACATTAACATCTTTGAGCCAAAGCTATGAACAACATGTATTTTTTTCTACTTAGTTGCAAAATGTTTTCCAACATTCTAACATTCTTGGACCATTCTTGAACCAATTCAGGTTCATCAACATAGTATTAGTGTACCTGTATTCCTGCAGTTCCTCCAATCATGACCATTTTCATCTTTTGTCATTGCCAGTTCTGCTGACTTTGAAGTGAAACTTCAAACCCATCCTCCTATTCATATATCTTTTGATTATTTATCAGGTGGGGAATGGCTCTTATTCTTACTAATTTGAATAATTTCCTAGTACATCAGAAAAAATGAGTTCCTTATCAGAGAAAATTACTATAGATATTCCTTCCCCCTCCCTAGTTACCCAATTCCTTTCTAATTTTAGCTGCATTGGATTTTTATGCTAAAACTTTTTCAATTTTATGTAGCTAAAATTGTTCATTTTATCTTCTTTGGTCCTTTCTAGCCCACCTTTGACCATGAACTATTCCACTATCCATGGAAAGGTAACTTCTTCTTTGCCCCTCTAATTTGTTCATTTTACTCTTTATGTATCTTTCTATTTTTAACCAATTTGGATAATTTTGATGATTACTATTTCAGAATATAGTTTGAGGTCCATAAGTTCTCTTTCCCCTACCTTTATTCTTCTTCATTATTCCCCTTGAGAGTCTAGATTTTTATTCCTTTGAATTATATTTGTTAATTCTTATTACATTAAGTAATTTTAGTGGTTTGATTAACATAACACTAAATCTGTAAATTGATTTAGGTAATATCATTTTAAATTATATGGTAGCAGCCCCAAAATAAGGAATTACTTTCTAATTATGTAAGTCCTCCTTTATTCATTTAAAAAAGTATTTTAAAATCATATTTTTATGGAATTTATTATTTTCTCCTGCTACATAAAAATGCTGTTAATTTTTGTGGATTTGTTTTATATACTTCTACTTTACAGAAGCTATTCTTTGTCCATTTGCAGATTCTCTGGGGTTTTCTAAGTAAATCTTCATATAACAAGTAAATAGAGTTAATTTTGTCAACTCTGCCATTTTTTATACCTTTCCTTCTATTATCTTATTGCAATTCCTACAATTTTTAGGATTATGTGAAATATCAGTATGGGAAAAGAGGAAATCTTGTTTTATCTTTTGTTTAATAAGAAAGATTCTAGTGTTTTCCCCTTGTAAATAAGATTAGCTTTGGGCTTTGAATATATCTTTATCATATCAAAATTTGTCCTATGTTAATGTTTTGTAGTGTTATTGGCATACATGAGTTTTGGACTTTGCCTTAGAATTTTTCCTTCATCTTTTGATATAATCATATGTTATGGCAATTTCTGTTTTTAATATGGTTAATTGTTAGTAGTTTTCATAATATTGAACCATTCTTGCTTCTTTCAAGAACTTCACAATCAACCATTCCTTCTCTGTCCCAAATTAGATCTCAAGACTTCAGAAATATTAAAAGTATTTCTTATGCACTAGTATCTGCATATGTGGGTCAGGAACTAAAACTGTCTGTGGTAGTCATTGTTTTTCACTAGGCAAAATATTTGCTACTCTTTCAAACTCTCAAGTATCTTTTTAAAATTTTTGCTTGTTTCTCTAACCAATGGCCCCCCAAAAGACTTAATTCTATACATCTCCATTTATCTTTCACTTTTCATATTTTACTGTCTTTGGTTTTTACTCATTCACTGACTACTTCCTTTGATGAGGAAACATAGTCAAGTATACAATGCCCTAAACCTCCTGTGCAACCTAGGTGAGGTGTGCTTCCTGATTGTTATTGTTCCCAATGAACATTTCTAGTAGCATACAAAACCTGACTTGTTTTTTGAGTCCTTTTTGGGGGTTTTCTTGAGAAAGATATTGTAGTAGTTTGCCAATTCCTTCTCCAGCTCATTTTATAGATGAAGAAACTGAGGCAAACAGGGTCAAGTAACTTGCCCAGGGTCACAAACCTAGTAAGTGTTTGAGACTGGATTTCAACTAAGGACATCCTGACTTCAGGGTTTTATTCATCACACCACTAGATATCCCATAAACTTGACTTAACAGAAGGTAATACTTATGTATCATAGAAATGGAATTTTATATTATTAAAAATAAGTGAATTTATAATGAGCTTACCCCACTTCATTAAAGAAGTATATGGGGGAAGGAGATGCTAGGGGTAAGGAATATTGTTTATACTATCAGAAATGATTGCCTAGAAATATTATAAAACTCAAAACATTGCAAAAAAGAATTATTGTAAAAACTACTGGTATATGTAGTTGGAAAACAAATAAAATAATAATATAAAAAGGGAAATAAAATAAACACCTATTTTATAGGATAAAAAAGAAATGGTTGACTATATAATTTTTGGTTTTACAAACTGTTTCTTTCCTCTTAAGATATTTAAAAGATAAGAATTCTTCAGGTAGGAGAGGAAAAGGGATATATTCAGAAATGGAGGTGCTATAAAACTAAATATATAATTAAAATAAGATAAAAAGTACATTTAAAAAAGCAATGCAATATCAACATGTCTTGTGTTGCTTGTCATGCACAAAAAGTTCTGCTATAAATACTTTGGTATAGATAGGACTTTCCCTTTCTGTTAAATTCTTAGCAGTGGTAAGGGGTATAAGAAATTTAGTTATTTTTTTTGTATAATTACAAATAATTTTCCAGAATGATTGGACCAATATTAATGACTCTACTAACAGTGTATTAGTGTGCTTAATGACTTCTAGAAAGGGTAGTATTCCTGATACTTGGAAAATGCTTTGTTTCTATTTTGAATATTTGAACTGAATAAACTCAGCATGAGGATACAAAGTGGAATTATTCATTGTTTGATGTAATCTAACTGTATTGTATAAAGAAATTATTATTAGAAAGGTAATTGTGGAACAATTTCAGTGCAACTGAAGGAATGTTGTACAAGGTTCTCTAACTTTATTCTCAACCATTGAATATTGCTAAATAAATTACCTGAGCAATCTGAATGACTCTAGTCCTGCCTTCCAGAGGTAGGTTGAGAGTCAGAAGTAATTATTCACACAAACCAAAATGAGTCTTAGAGAGATCCACTGAGTAGAAAGGAAAGTAAGACAAAAACATATTTGGGTGGGTTGGGAGATGATTTCTGTGCTGACTGGGAGAAGCTATGAGTGTGACCCACAAAAGAACTGAAATAACCCTATGAATATGTAATTACAAGAGAACAGTTAATATTCCCTTGTGACAAACAGGCCACCTAGTATTTGCAATACAGGGGAACAGCAGTGGTAGTTTATAAAAGTAGTTTACAGCAACTAGGGAGAAAATGCTTAAGCAGATGAATTTCTTACATTGTTTTACCCAGAATGCAGCAAGGATTTTATTAAGCACCAACTTCTACAACAGAGTCCATTGATTGCCACATTCCATTGTCTAGAGGGAACATTTCTAGAATGAATTAATCACTCAGAACTAGGTGAGTATGGACAAGGCCTGGACACTTTTGTCCAAAAGCAGAGGAGACTGAAATGCTGTCCCACTGAAGTGGTTCCTTCCTAAAGGTTTGACTGAAACACTTTTTTCTCTCTGTACTTCTAATCACTCAAATCTCTTGGCCTTCCTAAAATTTATATGACTTCCTAGGGCATTGTCAAATTTCTTATTTAATATAAACACTACTTATTAAAATATCTTTGATTCATTCAAAGAGGTGGTTAGTCCTTACTTACCTCTAGCTCTGGTTGATTGATTAAATTAAGATGTTTTCTCACCTTTTAAATAAGCTGAGATAATTAATGTCCCCCCCCCAACTTTACATGTTTTTATTAATTTTTCACTTGGTTTATGTCTCTGTCATTATCACAATTTTTTTATTTATAAGGAAGAAAAAAAGTTCAGTTCCACTGAGCTCCCTTATATACATGTTTGCCTGAAGGCCTAAGTAAACAACAAGCATGTGAATGTTAAAAAAAAAAAAAAGGTGTATTATTAGGACCCTCTGAGCCAAAAGCAGAGATTTTGAGACAAAATCTATTGTAGGTTGTCCTCAAGTTTTTCCTAGAGTATCTCCTGCTGAGAAATCTGTGAGTAAATATATAATGGGACCCAGGTTCTGAGCTAATTTATATTGATTGAACAGTCTTTCAGATGATATTAGAGAAATGTTTTTTGTTCCTATATACTAAAAATAAATAATGTTTTAAAGGATTTAGGGTTGCCAGAATTGTATATATGAAGTGTAATGTGGATCCCCATCAGCATTAGTGAGGGAATGTTGCCTCCATCATCTGGTTCTGGTTGCTCTAGAGAGCCAATGAGAAATCGATGATATAGTGATGTCCTTATAATGGATGCATCCATTGAGCCCCATTCATCACTATCTGGAGCCTTGGCAATGATGGGAGAGTTGGAAGTCTCGATAAAATTGAATTGGAATTTTTAGTGTTTTTGAAAATGTCGAATCTGATCAATTTGAGAACAGATCACTAGCCCAGCCTTTGATATGAATTTTCTTGGAGGCAGGGAGGTTCCATTTATAGCAGAGCTTAGTAGAATATCTTCCTGTTTTCTGATATTGGGAACTGTAAGGGTCAATAAAATAGATTCCATTCTTTGCAAGTTATCATCCGCACATGTCTTGTCACTAGGGCTGGACTATATTTGCAGCATAATTTGGTTGTCAAGACTACAGAGTATGAAGAACACCCTGCAGCTAGGTATGGGTGACCTGCTGCTCATTGTGTGAGTGCTGCACATCCAACTTAAGAGTCACAATTTTCAGCCAGTGGCTAAAGATAGAGTTGTTTGTCCATGTCTCCTGGAGAGAGGAAGTATTGTTCTGAGTTGTGAAGAATAATAATAATAACTCATATTCATATTAATAACATCTAGTGCTTATGAGATTTGTAATGTACTTTATAAATATTATCTCATTTGACCATCACCATAGCCCTATAAGGTCAGTGCTATTCTTATTATTTTGCAGATGATGAAACTGAGGCTGAGAAAAGTTAAATGACTTGCCAAGAATCACTCATAGTGAGTATCTGGGGAAGGATTTGAACTCAGTTTTTCCTCATTCCTAGTATAGTGTACTATGAATGCTGCTGAGATGCTTCTTTTCAAATCCATCCAACAAGTATTTATTAACTGTTTAATAAATGCTTTTTAAAATAATTTAGAGAATACACAAACAGTCCTTATTCTCAAAGAACTCACAATCTAATGGGAGAGACAATATTTCAACAACTATATGAAAACAAAATATGTACAGGATAATCACAGAGGGAAGACACTAGTATTAATGATAACTAGGAAAGATTTCTTGCAGAAGGTGAATATTTAGCTAATACTTGAAAGAAATCAGGAAGCAGAGACATGGAGGGAAAGCATTGCAGGCATGGGACTGAACGAACAAAAATTCCTGTAGTCAGGAATTGTTTAATAAGCAGCAAGGAGACCAGAGTCACTGGATTGCAAAATAGATGTGTTTTATGGGGTACTCTTTTATGGTTTTTATGATTCACAAAGTTTCTCATGACAACCTTGCATATATTATTGTCCCCATTTTAAACATGAGGAAACTGAGGTTCAGATCAACTAAACAATTTGCCTGGTCAGTGAGATATAAAGTATCATTGAAATAGAAAATATCAGATATTTATATGTAGGTTTTTCAGTTCTATATCCAGTGTTCCTTCTATTATTCTATAGTATATTTGTGAAGGGATCAGGAATATTTTCCATCCCTGGAACTCAAAAGGTTACTTCCCTTCCTTTTTCTTATGACTGTCAGGCAAAACTTTACTTTTGAAGAAATTTGCTTGTTTGTTGTGTCTGGGTTGAGTATGCACACATACACATACATACACACAAAACTTTACTGATATATAAAACAAAAAAAGAAGCAAACTAAATAACGAGTTTAGAATTTCAAAATTACAAAGATATACTGATATTTTTCAGTTTAATCTATCTAGAATTCTGTTCTTTATCTGATCTGCTTCTCCTTGCAGTCCAGGACTCCCTCAGAGTGGATAAGGGGGATTCTTCCCTAAAGTGAAGCTCAGTTCTGTAGCTTTTTAAATGGTATCTTACTGTAATTTAGGTCTACTTTTTATGAGTCTAAAGGCTCATTTAGGGGGCTGTTTCCTTTTTGAAAATGGGTATCCTAATCTCTGCCACCAAGATGTCGATGCCCAAGAAGAATTGAATTGCCATCTATGAACTCCTTTTTAAGGAGGGAGTAATGGTAACCAAGAAGGATGTCCACATGCCAAAGCATCCTGAGCTGGCAGACAAGAATGTGCCCAGTCTCCATGTCATGAAGGCCATGCAGTCTCCAAAGTCTCATGGCTATGTTAAGGAGCAGTTCACATGGAGGCATTTCTATTGGTATCTCACCAATAAGGGCATTCAGTACCTCCAGGATTACCTTCACCTGCCCCCTAAGATTGTGCCTGCCACTCTTCACAGAAGTAGACCTGAGACAGGAAGGCCAAGGCCTAAAGTTCTGGAGGGTGAGCAACCTGCCCAACTTACTCGGGGTGAAGCTGACAGAGACACATACAGATGAAGTGCTGCTCCCCCTGGTGCTGACAAGAAGGCTGAAGATGGGGCTAGGTCAGCAACAGAATTCCAATTTAGAGGTGGATTTGGTCGTGGATGTGGTCAACCTCCTCAATAAAAACCATAGAGATATGTTTCATATTGAATAAAATTTTGGGGAAAAAATTAAGAGTTAAAAAAAAGAAAATGGGTATCCCTCCATCACCTCCTACCAAGTGACAGCTATAGAGAGCTTCTGGTTGAACTTGGTACTAAAACTGTTACCAAATGGATCTAATTAAGATTTCAGATCTGTCTTTGGTCTAGTTGCTAGCACTCCACTTATTTCATCATGCTATTGATTGATAACTCATTTTTTAAATTGGCCCTCAAAGTCTCTCCAGAAGGGGAGTGAATGATCCTAGAATTCCATTTTACTTTGTAACACTTATCCAATACTTTATATAGCTATTAGCCAGAAATCCCATATTCTGAGGGTTCAGTCTTGGGTGCCTACTTCACTCTCAGGTGCATTGTTGACTCATTTTTCTACCATCAAATATTTTCTCTGACAACTTTAAATTATATCTCTATAGGTCTATAATCATGTGAGTAAAAGGGTCCCAGATCCCATGTAAGTATACACCAAAGGTAGCAATTTATAAGGAACAGGGCAACTTTTATTTCACTCCAGAGATACAATTCTTAGAGGATTTAAATAGTCCCTAACAATTGATAATAATTTTCTCCTTTGCAGTGAGTCCTATTTTCATTCCCAGGACAGACTTCTCCCTTCTCCAAGAAAGTAAAGGAAACTGGATTTGCTAGAAGCAGCCAGGAACCCAGAAAGAGATTCAGGAAATGGCATATTAAACCATGCTTCTGTCTCAACCAATATCTCACCTGAGAACCCAATGGAGACAACTCAAGACTTGGAACCCCAAATTCTTGGGAAATGTAATTCTCTTCCTGCCCCCTGAAAATTGAATCTGCTTCTTGCTTAGCTCCCATAGCCATCATGGAGGAGAGCAACCCATATTGTGAAAGGGTCTGTCTTCTCTGGCCTAACTGCCACTAATCACTGACAAGTAAGCCCAAGAGCCCCAGGAATGCCAGTGTTTTCCCCTCCTCCTCCCTGTTAAACACTGGTTCTACTTTCAGCCTGGCCCTCAAATCCATCAATTTCAGAAGCAACCTCTATGGAGATCTGATCTGGCAACTATTTTCAACAGGTACTGCAGCCTTCACCTCCTTAGCAACCATAGCTACTGAAGACACAGAAAGGAAAGTCATTGGAAAAGTCAGAGTTCAAAACTAGAAATGATTTTATTAATGAAAATATTAAAGAAGATATATTACTAACAATGATTTGCTGTTGGACCCTGACTAGCATGAGACCTTTCGATCTGACTTGCAGATGAAACTTCCTGTTTGTGTTGTCTTGCCTATTAGAATGTAAGCACCTTAAGAAAAGAGACTATCTCTGCTTTCCTACTCTATCCCCAGCTCTTAGAATATTACTTTACACATAATGAATGCTTAATATATGTCTTTTAATTCATTTATTTAATGGGTCTGTACTATGTTACTAATGGAACCTGTTCTTTTGCTCCTCCATGTTGTGCCTCAATAGCTTGCTGCAATAGAGTCACATACTGGATCCTCATTCTAGGATCTTTTGACATTTCCTTGGGAAGGCTGAGATTTGTAGCTTTCATCACTCAGACACCTGGTTCCATTTCCCATAGGGTGATAGGTGCCACAGTGGGTAGAACAGTTGGTCTGCAGTCTGCAAAACTTGGGTTCTGTTCACGTGAGCTCTGTAATGACTATACTTTATGTTAGAATTTCCCTTCTTCACAGGGGAGCAGAACAATGGAGTTACATAACAATCAGTCAATTAAAAGGACTTCTGAGGCTTTGCTAGTGAATTCTAGCTCAATTTGGAGACACTCATAGTTGCCAGAAGTCACAGAACTAGCCTTGATCAGTTCAAGGGCAAACTGGAGCAGAAGCTTCATAATCAAAACTTTGCTCAGGACTTTGTAAATTCCTGCTGCCTGACTTATGTCTCTACGGACGCCCTCTCCCTTAACTCCTGATCCCCTCTTAAAAGTCTCTTTTACTATAATATCTTACCCCTTTTCAACTCATCTGAGCAACTGAGAACTCTCCCACTCTGCTCCTTTGTAGGATCTTCTCTCCCCTACAAGCCTTTTCTTGGATAATAAGTGCTTTAAATACTAGACATTTCATTTCTTGCCCCTCTGTCTGGCTTAGTTTTTCCAACTGCAAAATAATAACAGCAGCGCCTACCTCCCAGGGTTGTTGTAAAGATCAAATGAGATAATATGCATAAAGTGTTTAGTACAGTGCCTCCACATAATAGGTGTTTAATAAAAGTTTGTTTCTTTCCTTTTCTTCCTTCTCCATGGTAGTCATCTCAGAATGAAAAATTACATATTTTCTGGGTCCTCTTCACAGCTAGGTCTAAGAACGTGAAGTCCACAAACATCCTCTCCTCTGTTTAGAAGACTGAATCATGTGGCTTCAAGACTACCACTACCACAGTGAGTGGTTGTTCTTATTCTGTGTGGTGAAGACATATGCTGAGGCTCTGCCATAACTTTCTAAGGAGGGCATTAGTGACCCCAAGAGGAGGTTGTGCAGATGCATAGTATATCCCTCCATCACATGTATTCACATCTGTTCTTAGCACTGCTATAATTCTTCAGTTCTTTGAGAACCTCACCAAAGCTAATTCCACCCCCAAGACTCTCTTTTATAGGCCTAGGACAAAGGGGGTGGTGCTATTCCATAATAGATCAAATTATCCACAATCACTGAGACTTACTTAATCACTCATCTTTAATGAGTTATGAATAGGTTGACAAGCACCCAAGCCCAGGAGATGTCTTCAACCATCTCAACAAGGTTTTAATGGGCATGCCCACACTCTTCATAGGGAAATGCAATCAAAGTCCCAAACAAAGGCTCACCCCCAGGAAACCACATCAAATTGATGAGTATCCCCTGCTCAAACCCCTACAATTATGCATGCTGCAATAACACAGACAATTTACATTTCAACCAGAGAAGGATTGCTTCATCAAATGGTGTCTTCTGGGTCCACCTGTGCTGTCAGGGGTAAGCATTTCCAAGGCAGAGATGAGACAAAGCAATCTGTGCTTCTTAGACAAGGTTTCCACCACCCTTCTTTTAAAAAATGTTTAATTTACTTTCACAAGCATTTATTTTCTTTATGTCCCACTGCCCCACCCCAATGAAAATTTTATAAAATAAAAAATCCTTATAATAGACATACATAGTCCAGAAAAACAAATCACCACATTGACTATGCACAAAACTATTTGTCTCATTTTGCCTTTTCAATTCACTGCCTTTTTGTCAGGAGGTGGGTGGTATATTTCATCTTCAGTCCTCTGGACCCATAGTTTATCATTACATTGTTCAGGGCTTTAAAGTATTTCAAAGCTTGTTTTTCTTTGTAATGTTTTTGTCATTGTATAAATTATTCTCCTAATTCTTATCACTTTACCCTATATCCCTTCTTAAAGGTTTCAGTTTTCCCTGAAAATATCCATTTTATCATTTATTATGGTACAATTACTTAATATCATAGGAAAGATTTAAATAACTATGTTCTAGTCAGAGCTTTTGAATTTTTTGATGTAAAAGATGCAATTTTATTTAGTGTAAAATATATAATGATAAATGAATGCAAAAAATAATTTATTAAGTGGACCATGTGGACTCCTGGGAATATAAATACAAAAAATGAGTCAGCCTCAAGAAACTTATTTTCTAATAGGGAAAGCAAATAAACATTGGAAAATGTTGACCAGTAATTGGATTTTAGTATGGGAAGTCATGTCTTATGTATCTCCATTGTTCTTTGTGTGATCCTCAAATTCAGTTCTTTGGAGACTGTGACACTCCATGACTCATTCAACATCCTATGAAGGTACTTGGTATTAAAAAGATGAATCTCTGCTTCCTGAAGAAACTTGTTTGGTCATTTATATTCATATTAAACTCTTCATGACATCATTCTGTATTTTCTGGCAAAGATTTTTTTGGGGGGTTGCCATTTTCTTCTCCAGATAATTCTATAGATAAGGATTTGAGGCATACAGGGTTAAATGACTTTCCCGGTGTCAAATAGCTAGTAAATGTCTAAGGTCCAGCACTCTATCCACTGTGCAATTTAGACTCTTAGAAGAAACTTAGGGGTTATCAAAAGAAATGAGCAATTTTCCCAAGGAAATCTGGTATGTTCTCCTCTCCCTTTCAAGCCTAGGTTTAATTCATCTTGCATTTGCATAGCGCCAAGTAGAGGCACTTTATAATGAAGAAAATTGCAATGTGGAAGGGATAACAGCAAAATAATGAAAACCCAGAAAGGAGAGAGTGGTCAACAATGTAAAATGCTGCAGAAAAGTCAAGAAAAATCAGGAATAAGAAGACCATAGGATTCAGCAATTAAAAGATCACTGGCAACTTTGGAGAGAAGTTTCAATTGAATGATGAGGTCAGAAGCCAGGCAACAAACATGTAAATAGTAAACAAAAAAAGAGGGAATGGAGGTATTAAATGGAGAAAAATTGTTCTAGAAATTCTTCTAGGAAAGGGAGGGGAGATATGAGATAGTGAGGGTGAGTGAAGGGTTTTTCCCCCCTTAAGTATTGTAAAAACATGGATATGTTTATAGGCAGCAAGGAAGAAGCCAAGAGAGAGGGAGAGATTGATGATGAGAAAAAAAAGAGGGATAATTAAGTTGTACATCCAAATGCAAAATCATTATCTGATCAACATCTTTTCTTAATCCACTTTATTTTTCTGGTGTAGTTAGAACTCTTTTGAGCAACTCTGGATCTCATTTGGGAAATTCTCCAATGCTGCAAGACTCGATCAGCCCAAGATCATCCATAAACAGTAGCAACTACAATGATCTCACCAAGCACAGGGAATTCTTCAATTTGAAGTCTACCTTGAACCTCCTCCAAGACAATATAGAATATTTTTGGCAAGGATACTTCTCTCTGTGTTATTCCTTCATTGATATTAAATATTGAATAGTTAAGTTAGATTATCTTTGTTGTTATAGCTTAAAAAGGAAATCAATTTATCCTTTTATACTTGAGTTCAGTGCAAAGGGAGAGAAGAAATATTTCAGAAATATGATTCAGGAGCAAGGAATGAGAGAAACCAAAGGCTTATAGAATACGAAAAAGCCTTTATTTAAGAAACTCAATCAGTTAGCAAGCTGGGCACTGGAGAAACAAAAACAAAAACACATTCTCTTCTCTGGGAACTAACATTCTCTCTATAGGAAACAATATTATGCATAATCATATTATATACACATATGTATGATATACATTTATATAGACATTTGCATATATGTCTAAATTAGATGGCACAATGGATAGAGCAGAGGTCAGGAGTTTGAATCCAGTCTCATTCTTTTACTAATTGTGTGACCTTAGGCAAGTCATTTAATCTTAATTGCCTTGCATACAGGACCATCTCCAGTCATCCTGATTCATATTTGGTCATTGTCTCTGGAGGAGAAAGTGAGGCTAGTGATTTTACACAACACCCCCTCACTCAAATCTAATTCATGTGCTTATCATATCAATTCCCTGATGTCATGGTGGTCTTCGCCAAGGACATTGCATTGTGCATGTAAGTTAATATTAGGTAATTTAGTGGGGGGAAGCACAGCTGGAGAGAATCAGGAAAAGCTTCATGTAGGAGATTCTCTTTAAACTGAACTTTGACACAGGATATGCAAAGAATACTGAGAAGGAACTGTCAGAGAGATAGGAGGAAAGCAAGAGAGAGTAGTACAATTATCCCTTCCATATCTTGGGAAAGAGGGAAGGTTAGGAACAGGGCACCATGGAGACCAGGAAAATCTGAATTAAAAAATTTTGGTTCTCCCTTTGTACCAGAGAAGTAGTCTGAATTATTATGATGTTAAAAGATAAAACATGTTATTATTTGATACTATACACATATTTTATGCATTTCTAAGTTTCTAAACTTTTTCTGTGTTGTCTGCTGGCCTTCAAGTGTCATCTGTGGCTTTGGCAAAACTCAAAATTTCCAATTTAATTTTGTATGTCGACCTGCAACATATTGAAACTTCAAAGGAGAAAATTGCAGTGTGGAAGGGATAACTATAGAATCATGAAAATCCAGAAAGGAGTGTTCAACAATGTAAAATGCTACAGAGTAGTCAAGAAAAATCAGGAATGAGAAAATCATAGAGTTTGGCAATTCGATCACCAGCAACTTTGGAAAGAACAGTTTCAATTGAGCGATGAGGTCAGAAACATTTAAGAAGTAAACATTTAAGAAGAGGGAAAGGAGTCATTAAATAGAGGAAAGTTGTTAGAAATTCCTCTAGGAAAGGAAGGGGAGATATAAGGGACAATAAGATCAAATGAAAGTTGTTTATTTTCTTAAAGAAAACAGAAGCATGATATGTTTATAGGCAGCAAGGAAGAAGTCAAAAAATAGGAAGAGACTGAAGATGAGAAAAAAGGGGGGATAATTAAGGGAGCATTCTATTTGGGGATCTGGAATGGGATGGAACCAAGGGTAGAAATAGAGGGATTGTATTTGACAAGGATAAATGTCACCTTTTTTGACAGGAGTGAATAAGTGATAATGTTCAAGAGTTTTGAGAAGAAGTAAAAAAAGGGTAAAGAAGGGCTTTATGGTGAATTACTGCTATTTGCTTAGAAAAGTCTGAAGAGAGGTCTTATATTGAAAGGAAGCAGTGTGAGAGGATCACAGAGAGAAGGTTTGAAACAGCCTCCAAGGGAATTCATCAGACTTTCAATTAGAGAATTGTAAATGGCTTGATTCGTGGCAATAAAGGGCCAGTTGAGATTATAATTTTTTTTTAGCTTTTTGCAAGGCAAACGGGGTTAAGTGGCTTGCCCAAGGCCACACAGCTAGGTAATTATTAAGTGTCTGAAACCGGATTTGAACCCAGGTACTCCTGACTCCAGGGCCAGTGCTCTATCCACTGTACCACCTAGCTGCCCCCGGAGTTTTTCTTTACAATATTAGCTATTGTTATATAAATTATTCTTTTGATTCTTTCCCCTCACTCTGTATCAGTTAATAGATATCTTCTCAGGATTTTCTGAAATCACTCTTTTTTGTCATTTATTATGCTGCAATAATATTACTTTATATGCATGTACTATAATATACTTTATTCAACCATTCTCCAATTGATGGATTTTGATGGTTTAGAATGAGTGTTAATAGCAATTGTTCTCTTTCCCTCCCAGAATGACAATTTTATGATGACAAATTGGGCCCTGTCTTGTCTCAGTTTTTATCTAACCTTATATCATTGTCAATTTGTCTCAAATTGAGACTTGAGAAAAACTTTAATTTAGAAAGGTCAAGACCACCCACTTCATCCTGAGCCAATTATCTTGACTTTTGTCTTGCCTATGAACTTCAAAAACTCTAGAGGAGAGAATGAGACTGACAACTTTTTGAAGCTCCGTCTTACTTAAATCTAGTTCATGAGCAAGTCAAGATATCAACCTCATTATGTCATTGGTCTTCTTTAAGAGCACAAGATGAACAAACTCCTCAGTTTTCAATTCTCTTCTTTTTTCCCTTTTAATCTTCCATTCAGTATCCACCTCTCTGAAGGTGAAATTTGTTTTGCTTGTGATTATTTCCTCCCTGATGTTATTCTCTTTCTTAACCTCACTTTTCCTATTAATCCCTGTCTATTAATTCTTTAGTTTGATATATTATATGCCAAACTCTGTGTGTGTGTATGTGTGTGTGTGTGTATTTGTGTGTGTGTGTGTGTGTGTGTGTGTGTGTGTGTGTGTGTGTGTATGTGTGTGTGTGCGTTTTCACTACTCCTTTGTTGGGTTCAGGTTACAGTGAAGTATATCTGGTGCTTATTCTCTTCATCCCTTCCTCTGAGATTGTATACTCTTCTCATGGACTCCAATTATGAGAAAAAAAAATGAGTTCTACCTCTTTCTTCCTTTCTGCAAGAGCATATTCCTTTTATCCTCCCCCTTTCTCTCTTAAAATCATCAGAACAAAAGCAATCCACCCCCAAGTCCTTTTGTCTTAATACCCTTTGAAAATATTAAGATTCTAAAGGGAACTCATTTTTTCTTTGTCTATTAGAATGAAAGCATTTCACTTCTGTAGAGTCCTTTCCAGTTGCCAAAATCAATATCCCTTTTTTAAGTTTGGGTCTCTTGATTCTTCTGTTTTTGTTTTAAATTTTCTATTCAGTTCTAGTCCTTGTATTTTTTCATCTTCATCTCATTTCCATTGAAGGTATTGTTTCCCCAATTTTGTGGGATAAATTATTTATGGTTGCTAATCTAAATCTTTTGCCTTTTGAAAAATTATATTCCTAGATCTCTTCTTGTTGATAGTAGAAGGTGCTAGGTCTTATGTAATGCTAATTTTAGCTGGTATTTGAATTGTTTCTTTTTCATTTTTTTTTGGCTTTTTTGCAAATCAATGGGGATAAGTGACTTGCCCAAGATCACACAGCTAGGTAATTAAATGTCTGAGTCTGGATTTGAACTCGGGTCCTCCTGACTCCAGGGCCATTGCTTTATCCACTGTGTCACCTAGTTGCTTTTTCTTTTCCAGTTCTTTCAGGAATTTAATAGGTTATGATATTCCTGGAACATTATTTTTTGGATTCCTTTTAGGAGGTGATTTGAGGCTACTTTCTATATTTACCATTATTTTTTCTCTAATTCTATAGAAATGGGTACCTTTTAAAAATTAAATCTTGAAATATAGTGTTCATGCTTTTTTTAAAAGTCATGGCTTTAGGGGCGGCTAGGTGGTATAGTGGAAAGAGCACTGGCCCTGGAGTCAGGAGGACCTGAGTTTAATTCTGACCTCAGACCTTTAATAATTACCTAGCTGTGTGACTTTGAGCAAGTCACTTAACCCCATTGCCTTGCAAAAAACAAACAGACAAAAGAAATAAATAAAAGTCATGACTTTTAGGATTGTGGTGGAGTCATAAATTATTATCTCTTCTTGATGCATTTTCCGAGTCATTTACTCTTTTTTTTGTTTGTTTGTTTTTTAGATTTTTGTAAGGCAAGTGGGGTTAAGTGGCTTGGCCAAGGCCACACAGCTAGGTAATTATTAAGTGTGTGAGACCAGATTTGAACCCAGCTACTCCTGATTCCAGGGCCAGTGCTTTATCCACTGTGCCACCTAGCCGCCCCAAGTCATTTACTCTTGATAGCAGACATCTTACGTATTTCTTTATTTTTTTTTTAAGAAAATCTTGATTTCATTCTAATATTTTTTGTCTCTTGAAAGTGTCTTGTGCCCCTGCTTGGAGAATGTGTAGACATTCTAGAAAAAAGTTCCAATCTACTACCATATGATAAAGGAGTACTATTTTGATGCCTTTTTCTGTTTGGTTTATTCTAATTTTTAGAGAATTCAATTCTTGAAATTACCATTTTCTTTTCTAAGATATTTACTCTCTTTTGTTACTTCTAAAGCTTTTGTTCCATTTTAAAATTTCTTCATTTTTCCCCCTAAATCTTCATATAATCCTTGTCCAAAAAAGGACAAGGATTGTCCTTGTCCATTTTTTTTCCTTTTGAGTGTCTTCTTACAGTTGTCATAGAATTACTCTCTTCTTTTATCATAGATTTTGAAGTATCTTTAGGTCTTTAATAATTTCAAATATTGATCACTATCTTCTTTTTTACTTATATCTCCAGTTTTAGCTCCTGAATTGGGCCTTTATATCAGGATAGGCTCTACTTCTTACTGCCCTTTTTAGTGGAATGGTAATTCCTGCTTGTTCTTCATCTGCTAACTTCAACATCCAGGGACACTGATAGGATTTAGGCCCTTTGAGGTTCAATGAACTGGATCTTTAGGATTTTCTATGGTATCTGAAGGCAGTACTAGGACAATTAGAGACCTAGGCTTGAGGTCTTCTAATCTTAGTGCTCTTACTCCCAGTCTCTTCCAAGGTCCATGCTATTCATTTTTGACTACTCAAGATTTTCTTGTTGGATCTCTCTCTTCTTGCTGACTTTGGATTAATCTTATAGGCTATAGGCCTATTCTGGTCTATTCTAATTAAATGAAGAGACTTTTTTCTTGTATGTGTACACTAACACTAGATTTTCTGTTGGGACTACTTTCCTATCATTTATGTGCTTCTGTCTGATTCTGGGCTTGAATTAAGTTACATACTGCAGTTTCTCATTGTTATACTTTGATCATAGATTTTTACTAGAGTAGGAAAGAGGGCTGTCAGAATTTGCTCAAGTTACTATTTTAGAGGTTTCTGGGAGCAATCACTTAAGGAATCAGAAAAGACTTTGTGGAGGAAGTAGTACTTGAGTTTAGAATTTGAAGGAAGAGAAGCATTTTGTTACTCATATTCCTACCACTATGGAGTAGTTTGTGGGAATGGGTCAGAAATTATCCGTAAATTGGGAATTATATAATAAAATGAAAAAAAAGAACTTATTTCACCATAATAAGAAAGATTCCACAAATCCTGCTTTGATGTCCACTGTGGAATAAAGGTAACTGAGTTGTCTAAGCCTATGCCAATATTACCTAAACTTAGGAAGGTTTACCAAATTGGAAAGGCCTATCCAGCCAGACTACATACTGTCCAAAACCCAGCCTAGCTTAGTACAAAATTATTACCTGCAGGTTGTACAAAAGGTGATAACTTCAACAAAGGAAAATGCAAATGGCTCTCATTCCTGTGTTACCCATCCCTGTTTCTTGCTTCTGCAGTGATGGTGGGGAGAGAGTGCAAAGGATTGCAGTTTTAAGAGCATATATAAATAGTTAGATTGACTATTGGTATTCTAAATGAGAGTTAGTAGTCCAAGAGCAAAGTTCTCGATATTCTCCTGGAGGAAATGAACCAAATCTATATTGACATCCTTATTATAAATGATGGCTCACAGGTGCACCTTAGAGAGATAAATACAGTGCTCTTGATGAGCATAAAGGGAAAAAAGATCACCAAGAAGATAATTGCAGATTATGTAAAAATATCTGCTGTAAAACTTTAAGAGGAGAGGAATTTTCCCAAGAATTTGATGAGATTCCTCAACCACTCCCTACTGTTTCTCTTGTCAAGATTTTTACTAGTTTCTGTTTCAGCAACACTTATCTTTATTGGTTAGAATGAGATGAAAATTTTCAGTTTTCTTCATCACTTCATTTTTCTTTGAAAAGATGAAATTATCAGTAAAATAAGGTATGAAAGAATTCATTTTTCTGTTTTGGAGAGAGAGAGAGGGAGAAAAAGAAAGAGAGACAGAGAGCTCCATAGTTATCATATAATTTTAATCTTTTCAGTCTCAAATTTCCAAGTTTATGATCTGTTTCCTAAATTTCTCATCTATTTCCTCCTTCTAGTCAAAAGGTATATATATAATCTACTCCCATGACAATATCACTTCTATTAATTTTCATCCAATATTTTTCATCATTTTTTCCTTCTTTTGGAAGCTGGATTTCTTCATATGAAGACATATGTTCCTCCAATAGTACTCTCTTCTTCTCCCTTTATCTAGTCTGTTTTTTTTGGGGGGGAGGGTTTGCAATAGAGTATATACTGTCTCAGAGTCATATATTAATTATGGTTCCCATCCCATCAAAATATACCTTGAGGTCAAAATTACTTTCTAGTGTTACAGATTCTATTTCACTTTTCATGTTAATAACAAGCAACAACGGCAGATGAGAAGGTGCTAATAAACATTGAAGACTAATATGGGATTAAAAAAGATGTCAATGGGTTTTAATCTATATTATTGGATGGAGTATCCATATATATGGTATTATGAGTACTTTGAGGACAAGTTGAGGAACTTACTAAACAACTTTTGTTTTTGTTTTGTTTTGTTTTTTGCAAGGTGATGACAGCTAGGTAAGTATTATATGTCTGAGGTTGAATTTGAACTCAGGTCCTCCTGACTTCAGGACCGATGCTCTATGCACTACATCACCTAGATGCTCCTAAACAACTTTTTAAAAGCAGTTGTAAATAGCTTTGTTTGGGAAAACATGATGAATAGTTTGATATAAGTCAGTTTATTATCAGTCTTCATTAAAGAAAAGGACAGAACCCTCACAAACATCTAGATTAGCAGTCTGCCTTTCAATCAATCAAAAACAATCCACATATTTTTCTGAATCCAAAAAAGAACAAAAGCACACTATAAATTCTTCAAAATTGAGGATAACTTTTTTTTCTCATTTTTCCCTCAATTACATAACAAATTAACATTTGTTTTTAAAAATTTTGAGTTCCAAATTCTCTCCCTCCTCTCTTCCCTCTTTGAGAAGGCAAGAAATTTGATAAAGATTATATATGTAAAGTCATGCAAAATATATTTTCTTATTAATCATGTTACAAAAGAAAGCACTGATCAAAATAATCAAAGAAAAATAAAGTTTAAAAAGTTTGATTTAATCTACATTCAGCCTCTAAGAGTTCTTTCTCTGTACCTGGATAGCATTTTTCATCATAAATTCTTTGGAATTATCTTGGATCATTTTATTGCTCAGAATGTCTAAGTTATTTCCAGTTGATCATTGATCAGTTTTATTGTTACTATGTAAAATGGTTCTGTTCATTTCACTTTGCATCAGTTCATGTAAGGATTTCCAGGTTTTTCTGAAATCATTCTGCTTGTCATTTTTTATAGCATAAATAGTATTCTTTCACAGTAATCTATCACAATATGTTCAATCATTCCCCAATTGATGGGCATCTCTCAGTTTTCCATTCTTTGTCAATATAGAAAGAGCCGCTATCAATATTTTCATGTATACAGGTCCCTTTTCTCCTTTGACATCTTTGGGATACAGTATTGCTGGCTCAAAGGGTATGTACAGTTTTATTACCCTTTGGGCAAAGTTTCAAATTGCTCTCCAGAATGGTTAGATCTGTTCACAACTTCATCAACAATGCATTAGTGTCCCGATTTTTCCGCATCCCTCCCTAATAATTGTTATTTTCCTTTTTTGTTATGTTAGGGAAGCCAGGTTTGAGGTGATGTCTCAGAGTTGTTTTATTTATTTATTTATTTTTCCCCAAGGCAATGGAGTTAAGTGAGTTGCCCAAGGTCACACAGCTAGGTAATTATTAAGTGTCTGAGGTCAAATTTGAACTCAGGTCCTCCTGATTCCAGAGCCATTGCTCTATGTACTACATCACCTAGCCACCCCTCAGAGTTGTTTTAATCTCTATTTCTTTAACTGATAGTAATTTAGAGTATTTTTTATATGACTATAGGTAGCTTTGATTTCTTTGTCTGAAAATTGTCTGTTCATATTTTGATTAGTCATCAACAGGGGGGATGACTTGTATTCTTATAAATGTAACTCAGTTCTCTATATATTTGAGAAATGAGGCCTTTATAAAAAACTTGATGTAAACGTTTTTTTCTGTTTTCCTTCTAATCTTGGCTACATTGATTTTCCTTGTACAAAACTTTCTTAATTTAAAGTAATCAAAATTATCCATTTTAAATTCCATAATGCTCTATCTCTTGTTTGGTCATAAATTTTTCTATTATCTATAGAACTTATAGGTAAAATTTTCATGGTTCCCTAAATTGCTTACAAGGGTGATATCTTTCGTAGTTGTCATATTGTGGTAGAAGAAATGTCTGACATGTAAGCTAGGCTAGTTTTTTTCATAAAATCATCAAAATAAATTTTAATTGACTTGGGGGATTAGAGCTCAGGTTATTGATGTGACTTCTTGGTCACCTAAATACAAAAACCAGCCCATTAGAAAGCAGAAGCAGTTTTCTGACCTGTGCATCAGCATTGACAATCCAAAGGCAAAGAAGTAGTGCCCAATTGAAGGATAACATATCTTTGATGATTATCTTTTCTCTGATATAGCTAAGTAAAATCTTTGTTAATCATTAAATAAATTAATAGTGTCTTTTTTGGTAACAACTAGAAACTTAAACACCAGACGAACATGAATCAGGTCTCTCCAATAATACATGGAATTTCTTATTGTCTATCATAATAACTTTTGTATGGTAGATGTTTAGTAAAGGAATGAATGAGTTCTGATAATTAGCAACCCTAATATCTCAGTTAATCTTACTGGAAGGTCTTTGGATGAGATGATCACCAGGTATAATTCCAGTTTAGTAAACAATAAGTCAACCCATTTATTAAGGATCTACCTCAGGTTTAGGGACTATGCTAGACTCTGGAAGGATACCACAGGGCTAAATATATGGTATATAGAAAAACAAAATCATAGAAGAATTTCAGAATTTAAAGGGACATTATTTAGGCTTAACTCTTAAGGATAATTAACATGTAAACATGTACAACCTATATCAGATTGCTCATTATCAAGGGGAGGGAGGCAGGAAGGGAGGGAGGGAAAAAATGTGGAACTCAGAGTCTTACAAAAATAAATATTGAAGACTATCTTTTTAAGTAGTTAGAATAATAAATAAATTAAATTTAAAAAGAATAATTAACCTGGCTAAGGTTACATGCTTTAAAAAATTCAGGGAAGGCAAAGATTGAATTGGAAACTGAGAGATGCCCATGAATTGGGGAATGATTGAACAAATTGTGATATATTATTGTGATAGAACACTATTTATGCTATTAAAAATGGCAATGAGATGGGGAAGTCAGAGAAGGCAAGATTGAGAAAACTGGTTTTGAACTGAACCTTCAGGAATTTTCTTCAGGAAGAGTGGAACTTGATTTGGTTGGGGGGGGAGCAGATCAGCTTTTAATTTTTGAGAGAATGAATATATGGGAATATATAGGAAAAGACAGTGAGGAGGTTAGCCTAAATAGAAAGAATTGGATTTGGGGGTGGGAAGCACTAGGGAACAGTGGAATTTTTACATTGATTCAGTCCAAAAACATTTAGTGACAAGAATGAAACAGAAGTAAAGAGGTCTAGTAACAGCACTGAACTGTAGGTAATTATTTGCAGAATACCATCCTGCATGCTGGTTATAGGATACTCCCACTACTCAAAGGAGCAAAACGTCTAGGCTGTTCACTAGATTACCATAGAATCATAAACCTTAATGTAGGAAGGGACCTTTGATAAAACTTACCAACCAGGCAAGTGTTTGATTGGTACTGTTCAGCCATGATAGCTAGATTCTTCCCTATCTCCAAACTCCTCAACTTTCTTGTTTTTAATTATGCAAAAGCTTCTCTTTAATCTTATTTCAACACCTCTGGCCTTGTAGCTTCCTTTGATCTATTTTGTTCTCTGACAGAAGCCCCTAAGTAAAGGATTTCTTACCATCAGATCCCATTCCTCTTTCCCCTTCCATAATTAAGTTCAATTCTCTTTCCTTCACTTCGAAAAGCCACACTCAGAATATGACCTGATGCATTTATTTACTTTTTTGTGTGTAAATAATAATAGATGACACCTATATGCCACTTAATGTACTTTCCTTACATTATCTCATTTGATCTTTACTCTAACTTCCAGCCCTTTAAGATTTACAAAGTGTAAACATTATTTTCCTCATTTGACACGTGGGGGACATGAGGCACAACTGCACTATATAAATATAAATATTTATATTTATATCAATGATAAATCAATAAATCAATTGAAAACAATTTATTTCCAACCTGACTATTCTCCTGGCCTTCATGATTTCTAGAAAGTCTTTCTTCAAGATGAAAACAACTCTGAAACTCATGCCTCCTCAGGACCCTGTTTCCTTGGGGCCCCTCCCTCCCTCTGATTGGCGAGGGGGGAGTTTGGACATTGCAGAGTTCCTCCCAGGTCTTCTAGTGTTTAAGGAGGATTTCCAGGAAATTCACTTCATCATTTCCCACCATACTGCTCTGTTGGACTACATGACATTTAGCCATCATTCTGCAAAATCAACTTAACTCTGTTAATTTAACTCACCCTTCCTCAAATCATTTTCCACCCTGGTTACAGGTCTTCAACTTGTCTTTCCCCACATACCACTTCCCCAACCCCTTTCAACTTCTTTCTTGGGAGCTCTTGAGAGCAGAAATCTTGTGCTTTTCTTTGTATTTTTAGTATCTAATACAGCTCCCGGTACATAACAGATATATAAAAATATTTATTGAATTTGATTCTGACATTTATTAAGTACCTATTATATGACAGGCACATATTAAAGAAAGTCAAATGATAAATGTATCAGAGTGGTGTGAATGAAGAGCTGTGTGATGTTAGAGGCCATTGATGACAAGGGGATCTGGAGAGGCTTCCTGTGATAGTATCTGAATTGGACTTTAAAAGATGACAGGATTAAAAAAAACCCATTGAATTAATAAATAAAACTACAAATTAGTTTTATAAAAAAACACAATAAAATAAACCATTGGCTAATATTATTAAAAAAAGAAAACAAAATCACTAGTACTTAAAATGAAAAGGGTGAATATACTACTAATGAAGATGAAATCAAAACAATTATAAGGAGTTATTTTGCCCAATTATATGCCAATAAATTTAACAATTTAAGTGAAATGGAAAAATACTTATAAAAAATAAGCTGCCTAGATTAAAAAAAGAGAAATAGAATATCTAAATAAACCATTTTAGACAAGAAAATTGAACAGGTCATAAATGAGCTTCCTAAGAAAAAAGCATCAGGACTAGATGGATTTACAAGTGAATTCTACAAAGATCAAATAATTTGAACATTAAATAAATTATTTGGAAAAATATACAAAAAAGTCTTACCAAACTCCTTTTATGAAACAAAATGGTACAGAAACCTAAACCAGGAAAAGCAAAAATGGATATGCAGAGATAGTTTAACATAAGGAAAACTGTTAACATAACCAATTATATATACATAAAAATATTTGACTATCACTAGATGAAGAAAAAGCTTTTGCAAAATACAACCCTCATTTCTTATTTAAAAAAAAAACTTGAAAGCATAGCTACATATAAATTTTTCCTTAAAATAATAAGAAAGATCCACCTAAAACCATAAGCAAGAATTTATAATGGACTTAAGCTAGAAGCCTTTCCAATAAAATCAGGAGTCAATCAAGAATTCCTGTTATCACCAATATGAACAATAGCAGTAAGAGAAGAAAGATAAATTGAAGGAATCAGAATGGGCAATGAAGTAACAAAACTACCTCTTTTTCAGATGATAGATGATATACTTGAAAATCTTAAAGATCCAACTAAAAAGCTAGTTGAAAGAATTAATAATTTTAACAATGAAGCAGGATATAAAATAAACCCACATACATCATTAGCATTTCTATATCTCACTAACAAATCCCTACAAGAATAGTTAAGAGATACCTCATTTTAAATAACCACAGATAGCATAAAATACTTGAGAATCTAGGAACTATATGAACATAATTGTAAAATTCTTGGTACATTACAGATATATAAAAATATGGTAAGCTATGAATAATTGGAGAAGTGGTGATTGTTCATGGCTGGGCAGAACCCATATAATAAAAATGACAATTCTACTTAAATAATCTCCTTGTTCAATGACATCCCAATTAAATTACCAAAAAATATTTTATTAAACTAGAAAATATAATAGCAAAATTCATTTGGAATTGCAAAAGATCAGGGGCGGTTAGGTGGTGCAGTGGATAAAGCACTGGTCCTGGAGTCAGGAGTACCGGGGTTCAAATCCGGTCTCAGACACTTAACAGTTACCTAGCTGTGTGGCCTTGGGCAAGCCACTTAACCCCATTTGCCTTACAAAAACCTAAAAAAAAAGGAATTGCAAAAGATCAAGAATATCAAAAGAAATAATAAAAAATGTAATGTAAAAAGGTTTAGCAGTACCAAATCTTAAATTATAAACCAGTAATTATCCAAACTATCTGGAACTGACTAGGAAATAGAAAGGTGGATCAATGACACAGAGTAGACATATAATACATAGTAGTAAATGATTATAAGTAATCTTGTGTTTGACAAATGAGATTTTAACTTTGGGACCAAGAATTTGCAATCTGATTATAAAGGGAAAACTGGAAAGCAAACTGGAAAAAATTGGGTGTAGACCAGTTTTGTAAACCATTTACCAAGATTTGGTCAAAATGGATACAGGACCTAGAAATAAGGAAGATATAAGCAAATCAGAAGAACAGGGAACATGTTACCTATCAAATTTATGAATAAACAAGAGATAGCATTGTGAGATGTAAAATGGATAATATTGATCACATCAAGTTAAAAAAAGGTTTTGTACAAATGAAATCAAGATTAGAAGAAAAGCAGAAAATTAGGGGAAAATTTTATAGACAGTTTTTTGGACAGAGGTCTCATATCACAAATGAAGAAATAATTTTGTCAAATTTGCAAGAATTTAAGTCATTCCCCAATTAATAAATGGCCAAAGGATATAAACAGGTGGTTTTTTTTATGAAGAAAGCAAAGCTATAGATAGTCATATAAAAATGTTCTAAATCATTATTGATTAAAGAAATGCAAATTAAAATTTTGAGATATCTTCTCATACATATTGGATTGGCCAAAGTGATAGAAGGGGAAAATGACAAATGTTGGAGAGAATGCAGAAAAATTAGGATACTAATTGTTGGTGGAACTGTGACCTGATCCAACTATTTTGGAGAGCAATCTGGAATTTTGCCCAAAGAGTTCTAAAATTGTGTATACCTTTTGACCCCCTCCCCTCAATGTCACTATTAAATCTGTTTCTGAAGGTGTTTAGGGGAAAGGAAAAGAACCTATATGATCTAAAATATTTATAGAAGTTCTATTTGTAGTGGCAAAGAGCTGGAAATTAAAGGGATGATCAATTGGGGAATGACTAAACAAACTGTGACATATGATTGTGGTGGAATACTATTGTGTTGTATGAAGTGAGCAGGTTGATTTTAGAAAACATGGAAAGACTTGCATGAAATAATGAAGAATGAAATGAGCAAAACCAAGAGAACATTATATACTGTAAGAGCAATATTGTTCAAAGAATACCTGTGAATAAATAAGTTAATTCTGAATATTATAGATATTCAAATCAACTACAAAGGGCTATCAAGAAAGATGCTATCTACCTCCAGAAAAAGAAGCAATAAATAGAAGTACACATAGTATGTTTTATACATATACACTTACATATACATATGAATGTCAAAAGGTTACCTTTAGTGTGGAGTGGGGAGGGAAGGAGGGAGACAAAATGAAACAAAAAAATGTAAATAAAAATATCAGAACTAAAAAACAATGGTGAGGGATTCTGTAGGTGAAGGTAGCACTGGATAGTGGTTAAATATGGAAGAGAGACAACATTCTACGTTCAAGAAACTCTGTGTAAATATGTGAAAGTTTAGCCAATACAATGGGGTGAGTAGTCCAATTTGGATGGACTATTGAGAACATAGAAGGAAATGGTGTGAGATAGGACTGGGAGTGAGGACCAGATTATTGGAACCCTTGAATGTCAAGAAAATGAATTTTAATTTTGTTGGCAATAGAGAAGCACTGAATATTGTTGAACCAAGGAGTGATATGACAAAAATCTATCCATAAGGAAGATAAACTGGGCCACAGTATGGAGGATGTTTTTTAGGAGTGATTGGGAAATGGGAAAAGGAGATTAGTATGAAGATCTGTCAGGAGGTTATTCCAATTGTCTAAGCTAGTGGTATGAGAGCCTGTAAAAATAAGAATTATAATCCATTTTTATCTACCTTACCTCATTTAATTCTCACAACTCTTAGAAAGAGAAACTGTAGTTATTATTAGCCTCATTAGAGAGATAAGGAAACTCAATCTTAGAGATTTTTAAGTGACTCATTCATGGTCCCACAATTACTAATGTGTATTTGAATCCAAGTTTATCCTGAATCCAAGTCCATCATAATCTGTATGACACCATACTGTCCCAAGCCTTACTTCTCCTTATATGATGTCTCCTTATACAATGACCATCATGGACTAGAATGAGACCAATTAATATGAGAAGTAAGGCAGAAGGGAAAGACAAAGATAAGACCAAAGTTTCAAACATGGAAGAGTGTATAATTCTATTTTTTTCACTATCAGCATTGGGAGAATCAGAAGATTAAGTGGGAGAGATAATATATATTAACTTTCCAATGAATTACATTTGAGGTGCTGGTGGGAAATGTAATTTGGGAAGTTGAAAAATCAGATTTGAGCTCAGTGCAGAGGTCACAGATAGAAAGATATGGGAATCATCTCATGTCTTTAGGGATGGGAATTGAAGACATGGGAGTGGTTAAGACTGTGATCAGTAAGACCACAAAGTAAGAAGAAGAGAAGAACATAACCATAGGGAATGCTTACTTTAAAGAGTTGAGAAGAACAGCCAACAAAGATGGTCAAACAGGAGTGTTTAGAGAATATGATGTCCCCAGAAGTCAAAGGAGGAGTCTCCTCAAGAAAGTAGAAGTGATCAAAAGTGTCAAAGGTTGTAATGATGTCAAAGAGAATGATAAATAAGAAGAGGCCATTTGATTAGCTGGTGACCTTCTAAACTCCTAAACATGGAAGATTGACTTTAAGGGGATGAGGAGAAAATGGGTTATTGGAAATAGACACATGAGATTTGGAATTATTTGAAGTTTATCAGTGAAAGGGAAGAGAGCTAAGTTTAGTAGTATGGTACAAGACTTCCTAGATGAAACATGACACTTGCTAACATTCTTTTTAGGTGGGCATTACTTTACACCCCATCAACTCTGCCTAGTTGGGCAAGATGGATTTTTCTTGAGGTGAGTTATCATTTAGAGAAGTCAAGGACCACTGACTTCAAGGAGGCAAGTAGGGTTACACTGCCACCTGGTGTCCAGTCACATCAGGTCATAAGTATAGGAAGCAGCTACAAGAATGAACATTCTCATGGGTCACTGAATATATATGTACTCTCATTCACTATTACCATCAAGCCATGTAGGTCTCCACAAAGCCAGAGGGTCTCTTAGACATTATCCATTCCAGTCCCTCTGATCATGAAGCAGTAAGTGTAGAAGAGCACCAGATAACAATGAGATGGCTTGGGTTCTAGTTCTGACTTTGATGATACACAGTAACTTACTGTGTGAGATCTGAGCAAGTCAATTTATCTCCCTGGGTCTTGGTTTCCTAGTCCATAAAATGTTGGATAATTAAGTTCTGTGTAGCTTAAAATCTGATGATCATTGGAGTTTATGATCTCTAAAATCTTTTGAATCTCTAACATCCATGATTCTATCCTATAATTTTCCCACCCTACCCCCCTTTCCAACTGGGGAAGCTGAATCACAAAGAGGTAAAGTTATTTTTCAGAATCTTCTAGGGTCCTTTGGTTATGTAGGGCCTGTCCCTGATAAAATGATTAACAGATTTGACCATCCTAATTGTCACTTCTTTCCATCTTGTTTCACTTTTATCCTTCCTCCATTCCCAGCTGGCTAATGCCTCTTTTTCTCTTCCTAAAAATATAATCTTCATCAATCCTTCATAGGAAACATTACCGAAAGAAACCTCAGAGATCATAGTCTACATTTGCAAATGAGGAAACTGAGACACAGAGAAATTGCCTTGCTCAGATCCTAAAACACATTCCTCTGACTCCTCTTTACTGTCCTTTAGATTATACAACTCTAATATCTTTTTTTAAGGTTTTTGCAAGGTAATGGGGTTAAGTGGCTTGCCCAAGGCCACACAGCTAGGTAATAATTAAGTGTCTGAGGCCGGATTTGAACTCAGGTACTCCTGACTCCAGGGTCGGTGCTCTATCCACTGCAACACCTAGCCGCCCCCAACCCTAGTATCTTAGGGAATTTCAGAGACTTTCAATTTCCTACCATCCAAACTTCAAATTGCTAAGTCATGTATTCAGCAACCTACAAGAAATCCAATTTTGGGGGCAGTTAGATGGTGCAGTGGATAGAGCACCAACTCTGGAATGAGGCGGCCTTGAGTTCAAATCCGTCATCAGATACTTAACAATTACCAAGCTGTGTAACCTTGGGCAAGTCACTTAACTCCATTGCCTTGCAAAAAAAAACAAACAAGAAATGAAACCTTCCCATTGTGTCAAAAATTCAGCCCAAAAGAATTACTTGTAAACTCCACATGCCTTATAAGTAAGACCCCATCCCTTTTATTTTTACTAGGATACAAATTATTAATATAAATCTATGGAACCCTTCCCTGAGGAATTTATAACTAATTAGGGAATTTTAAGCATAGGCAAGAAAAGGAAAGTATTGTTTGGGGGAAGGTAATCCTCATTGTTCTCTGAAATTACTTCTTGGCAGGATGTAACCAGCCCTTGCTATAATATGTAGTTACCAAAAGTCCTACTTGAGAAGTTATAAAAAAAAAAAGTGAAAGAAAAAAATTAGAACTCAATATTTCCTTTGTTTCCCCCCCAAGGCAGTTGCTATGAAAATACTCTGATGCTCTGATTTTTCTCCCTTACCATTCTTCCCAAGGTAACACCTACCCTCTTTAGGCCTAGAGAAACTCAGTATAATTTAGATTATTTTCTATTTCTCTCCCAAGTACCAATGACCAAATAAGGTCATTTACAATCTTATGCACTTTCCTTCTATACTTTCAGCAAAAGAAGATTCATGTTTTCAGTATAGTGACAAGGTATTTGAGAACCCTCACCAATATTTGGAAGTTGTTCCCTTTTTCAATTTTCCACACATCATTTCTGCTAGCACCTTTTACAATTCACTTAGAGATCTTGAATTTTAAGTTTTTAATTAAAAAATAATTTAGCAATAAAATAATAATAAGTGCTCTTAAAAGTAAGATTTTCTGGTAAGAAGAATGTTGTTTTATAACATGACTAATATGGAAATTTGCTTTATAGACTTCATATATATGATATCAATATTGTTTGCCTTCTCAATGAGTAGGAGAAGGAAGGAAGGATTGAGAAAATTTAGAATTCATTATCTTAAAAAATGAATGCTAAAAATACACAAGCAAAAATGCTTAAGTGTGTGAATTTAGAGGGGAAAAAAGTCTTAAGGAAAGTTTCTAAAGTGTATTGATCATACCTTTGTCTAGTCCTGGTTCTGCCTGCCCCATACAGATAATTCATATGTAGCAAGTGCATTATTCAGCACTACTATTATAGGATAGACATCTAATTTTTCTGCCTTTGATTCAAATGTTTTGGAGATGGTGATAGTTTAGGTAGGGACAAGGATCTTTGGAATTTATGGAGTGAGAACAGATAGGAAGCAAGATCTGCCTCAGCTGAGATAATATGGACTAATTTTTTAAAAAACCAATAGCTTTCAGAAGTTTTTTCTCTCTTCCTCTACCCTTACAATTCTCTTTCCCTCAAATCCCACAGGCCCAAAAGATGAATGAACTGAAAAAGGCAGGGGGGTGACTAGCAAGTGTTTGACTTAGAATCAAAGGCCCTAGTTTCAAATCTTAGATTTGGTGATCCTATGTAACCATGTAGCCTCTTTGAATCTCTGTTTCCTTATCTTCAAACCCAGGGTAATACATACATAATCTAATTCATGAAACTATTATGGGGAAATGATATACAATTGTGAGTTGTCATTATTATGTCTGAAATTCCAGTATTAGAGATTCATTTCTTTGGCTCATTTTCTTTAAAATGTCACTATTATTCATCTATTCAATCAATAAAGATCTTTTTTGAATGACTGCAAACAAAGCTGTGCTGGATTTAGTTCAGAAAAAGCTGTTAAATTTCTCCTGTGGTATTTACACCAAGTGGAAAATGTTACAAAACAGGGATTTATACATTGTTTTGTTGATTGTCTAGACTTAATGTGATAAAGATAAAGTTAATAAAGCAGATAAAAGTTTAACATGTACTATGAATATATTTTTCTCCTGGAGAGCTTATCATTAAACATTTACCAAAATAAACCTGCCAAAAATGTGCAAGGGACTATGCTATAAGCTGAGGATAGAAAAAATAAATAAGAGAGAGTTATATCCTTAATTAGTTTATAATCTAGAAAGACAAATGAGTCATCTTAACATAATCCTAGGAAGCCATAGAACTTGGATCTTAACTCTGGCATTAACTATCTATGTTACAACCCTTTCATCTCTTTATATTTCAGTTTTCTCATTTGTGATAAGATCATGAAAGACTAGATTTCTAAGATCCCTTCCAGTGATAAACTGGAGTCAGCTTATATAGAGGCTCATAAGAGCTGATGGTTAAATTTTTTTTTTTTTAGATTTTTCAAGGCAATGGGGTTAAGTGGCTTGCCCAAGGCCACATAGCTAGGTAATTATTAAGTGTCTGAAGTTGGATTTGAACCCAGGTAACTCCTGACTCCAAGGCCGGTGCTCTATCCACTGCACCACCAAGCCGCCCCTGATGGTTAAATTTTCAATGGGACCATTTAAACCTTAGAAATGAGAGTGTTTTAAATCAGAGCCTGATCTATCGTTCTATTGATTATCCAGACTTAATAGATGTAAACAATGTTAATAATATAAATTAAACTTAGAAGTGTGTAAAACGTACATTTTTTCAGAGCCTTTGTTAAATATTTATCAGTACATACCTACCTCCAGTCATATGACTCTAATATGTATATATGTATATATACATATCTCTAGGTAGGCAAATGGTTGGGTATACACATATGTATGTGTAGTAATACATGTATACAAAACATTTATGCATATAATTACATGTTCATGTATTTATATAAATGCATACACACACACACACACACACACATATATATATATATATATACACATATACTCACATGCATTTGCCTACAAGTATATTTAAGCAAATTTTTAAGTAATAAAAGAGATTTTATCTATTGGTAGTCATCAGTAAACTTCCATGTCTCCCTCTATATTACATCTGAAACCAAATAGAAACTCTTCTGTTTGGCATTTGAAGCCCTTTACAAGTGACTTAAATCCATTCTTCCAGTCTTATTTTGCATTCTTAACCTTTTATTCACTCTGTGATCCAGTCAAAATAGCTTTCTGGCTAATATTCATGTATGACATTGCACTTCTTGCAATCATTGCCCCCTCCCACATATGGAATGCACTCTCTCTACCTCTCAGAATCCCTAGTTTCTTTCAAATTTCACCTCCTACTACTTGAAGTAGAGGTAGTACTTGTATGTTCTGAAGATGGTACTGATCTCCCCAGTTGCCAGTGCTTTCCTTCTAAAATTAGCATGTATTTATTTTGTATTATATATATTATATATATACACACATTATATGATTTTGGCATTATACATGACAAAGATATATATATATATGTATATATATGTATATATATGTGTGTGTATGTATATACACATACATATTTGTCACTTTCCCCAATAAAATATAAATTCCACTAGGACAGGGACTATTTAATTTCTGCTTTTGTAATCCTAGAATTTAGTAAAGTGTTTAAAACATAGTAAAGCTTAATAAATGCTTTTTGAAAGATTGATCTAACAACCTTGTGAGATACAAATGAGGAAGCCAAGGCTAACAGGTTAAATAGGGTTGCCCAAGGTCCCACATCTAGTAAGTATCTGAGTAGTATTTGAACCCCACTCTTCCTGGGAATCAAGTGCAGCACACTATTCACTGAGTCAGCTATATAAATACTACTGCTAAGCCAGATATCACTTAGAAAAAGTAGGTCCAACATGAGAAAAATAGAAGTTGAGGGTCATTAATTCACAAATGATTATATTGAAGAAGAGAACCAGAAGTAAAATTAATGACCTCTGATGTTTACATATAAACACACAATAAAATAAGGTGCATTTAGATCTTTAAATTTATGTGGACCTAGGAGGTCTGTATCTCAAAGAGATCTGATTCTTCTTTCACATCAGGACCAATATGGAAATATGTCTAAAAGAACTGTACATATATACCTGTATCAGATTACTTTCTATCTTAGGGTGGGAGGGAGAAAACTTTGCAAAAATGAATGTTGAGAGACAGCTAGAGCACTGGCCTTGGAGTGCAAACCTGAATTTGGAGTCAGACCTGAGTTCAAATCTGAACTCAGACATTTAATAATTACCTGAGTGACCTTGGGCAAATCACTTAACCCCATTGCCTTGCCAAAAAAAATGAATGTTAAAAACTATCTCTAAATATAATTGAAAAAATAAAAATGTTTGCATGTGAGCAAATTCAATCTCATCAGAAGAACAAAGACTTGATAGGATGGAATAAATGTGTGGAATATGGCTACTGTGGAAGGGAATGCCCCATTCAAAATGAATAGCATTAAAAAAAAGCAATAGGGCTGGCTAGGTGGCACAGTGGATAGAGCACCAGCCTTGAAGTTAGGAGTAAATGAGTTTAAATCCGGCCTCAAACACTTAATAATTACCTAGTTGTGTGGCCTTGGGCAAACCGCTTAACCCCATTGCCTAGCAAAAACCTAAAAAAAAAAATAGTAGGGTTGCATTCAAGTATTTTAAGAAGATAAACTCATGAGAAAAATCAAGGAACCAGACTGAGAATAGCTTTATGTCTTTATTTTATGGTGTTAGGTAGGCATTTTCCAACATAGGTCTTTTAGAATTGTTTTTGATCAATGTATTGCTGAGAGGAGCTGAGTCTATCATAGTTGATCATAACACAATGTTACTGTTAAGGTGTACAGTGTTCTAATTCTGCTCAGTTCATGTAAATCTGTACAAGTTTTTCTGAACTCTGCCTGCTCATCAATTCTGAGAGCCATTTTGGAATAGCGGATAGAGAGCTGTGCTCAAGGCCAGGAAGATATGGATTCAACTGAAACTTACTGACTGTATGACCCTGGGCAAGTCTCTTAATCCCCCAATTCTCTGGGCAGCTCTGTAAAGACTACAAATTACAAAGGAAGGGCCAAAAGAAGGAAGGGGGTATTTCCTCACCAAGAAGTTTCTCCATATTAACACAAGTCCAGTTCCCATTCCTGTAAGTAGAATTTAAATGAGAAACCAGTCCAGAAAGGATTAGTAGAAACTCTCAAAAAATGAAATTCTGAGGAGGAAAAAAGGGTGGTGTTTAAAGAGTCTAACCCAGTGAAACTTTTTAAAAAACCTGCAGAAGAGGGAAAAACAGGCAAGATAATAGGAGATAAATATAAAAGAACGGCATGGGTCTGTACTTTCAGGAATTTCAATGTAAAGAATGGGCTGAAGCTGATGAAGAAAGTTAAGAATAACAAAAAAGGGGTTTTATTTTTATCAGGGGAAAGGAATGAGCATTTATTAAGCACTTAGAGTGTATCTGTCATTGTTCTACAAGCTTTACAAATATTGTCTCATTTTATCTTCACAATAACCTGGTGAAGTAGGTGCTATTATGATCCTCATTTTACATTTGTGGAAACTGAGGCAAATCTAGCTTAAGTGGCTTATTAAAGGTCACACAATCTTGTAAATGTCCAAGGGTAATTTGAATTCAGGTCTTCCGAACTCCAGACCCAACACTCCATCCATAGAGCTTCCTAGCTGTCTCAAAGAAAGGGAAGGTAGGATCAGCTGGTGCAGTGGGTAGAACCCATTGCCTTGCAAAAACCAAAAAGAAAATGAAAAGAAAAAGAAAAAAAAGAGAAGGCAAAGAAGGCTGGATAAAACAAAAAAGAAAGAAGGAAAAAAGAGCTAGGACTTGGAACAGATAGAATGATAGCTGATGCCAAAGTAATTTTTTTTAACTGCCCATTTTTTTCTTTGCTTTTTTTTTCCTTCTCCTAAAGAACATGTTATTAGGACAGTAAATGATAGAATAAAAATGACTAATAGGGAGTTGACCCTGATGATAAGTGAGGAGACAGTAAGGGAACATTTGGCTGACTTTGATCATTTCAAGTTATCTGGCCTGGGGTACTGAAGAAACAGACATTTATGAAAGCTGAGCCAATGACAAGTGATCCTAAAAAGAGGGAAAAAATGAGACAGCAGGACTGGAAAAAGGGGGGGGGGGGAGGTTCAATCTTGCTAAATGGGAAGAGAATTAAAACTTCCAATTATCAGCCTGTGAACTTGATTCTGGAAAAAATTCTATAATAGATTATTAAAGGGATGGTTAACAACCATGTAGAAAAGAAGGCCATGATAACCAAGAGTCAGCATGACTTCATCAGGAAAAAGCATTCCAGATTAACCTATTTCCTTTTTTGGAAAGCATTCCTAAATTGGTAGATTAAGGTTAGATATAGTTTATCTAGATATTAATGAAATACTTGATAAAATCTCTCATGATATTCTTGTAGGGGGTGAGGAATGCATTCAGGGTTTTTTGTTTGCTCTTTGCAAGGCAGTGGGGTTAAGTGACTTGTCCAAGGTCACACTGCTAGGTAATCATTAAGTGTCTGAGATCACATTTGAACTCAGATCCTCCTGACTCCAGAGCTGTTGCTGTATCCACTGTGCTATGTAGCTGCCCCATATTCAAGTTTTGGACATCACGTCCTAGATGCAAATAGGGAAAGCCAAAGAGAAGGCATAACTGTCCATTTTTGATTTTCTTTGTTCCCTCTGCTAAAGAATATGTTCTTTGGATGGTGAAGGGCCTGGAATTCATGCATCATGAACCTGTGTTGAAGGAATTGGTGGTCCAGTATGATCAATTGATCTACAAACATTTATGTATTTAGCATGTACTGTGTATATATATACATATATATATATATATATATATATATATACACACACACACACACACACACACAGAGAGAGAGAGAGAGAGAGAGAGAGAAAGACAGGGAACAGTGGCTAGGAAAGAGAGCTTTTGGTTTAGTCAGTCACAGGCATTTAAAATGAGTGGAATCCGAGGTAAGTGGCAGCTTACATTCTTTTCGAGGGAGAAAACATATACATAGATGAATACTTAGAAGGAAAACTAATAAAAGGGAAAAAACCCGAAATCCAAGAGAATCAGGAAGGCCTGCCAGCAAGGGTGGCAGCGAGGGTGGCAGCCTGCCCTGCAGGAAGGCCGGGTCAGGCCAGCTCTGCTTGGCCCCAGGGGCAGGACCCGAGGCAGTGAGCCAGAGAAGTTACCAAGTAACAAGTTCGGCCTTCACAGAGGAAAGCTTCCTGAGTTACCAACGCTGCTGAAAGGGACTTCAGGGGCCCCAATCCTGCTTAGTCAGGCCTCCTTCGCCTGGGAGGTGCGTATTCCTGGACGGGTTTACGGCAAGGAGGGCAGAAATGAATCTAAGGGGACTCGGGCGGAGCGTTAACCACGCTGGGACCCTTACAAGAAGGCTTGGGCTGGGTTTCGAGGGGTGCTTGGAGGGGGGGGGTCTGGAGGAGAGGAGAAAGGGCTCCTCCAGCACATCCCGGGGGCCGCGAATGGGCAGCTCGTCCGGAGGCTGGAAGTGGCCTGGGGAGGGCCGGGCCCAGCCTGGGGAGCCGGCCCGAGGAAGCAGGCCCGGCCCGAGCAAGGGCGCCCCGGGCCCGGCCCGAGCAAGGGCGCCCCGGGCCCGGCCCAGCGGTTGCCCTCTTAATCCAGCTGCCAGGGGCCAGTCTGAAGCCGGACTCCGGGTGGCCATTCCGAGGCGCCGGCCCGGGATCGAGGGATGAGTGTGCCGGTATGAGAAAGGGTGGTTTTCTGGGCCCCCTCCACGGGTAGGAGAAGCGGCTCCATGAGGCCTTTAAGACGTCAACAATTATCATTAATTCATAGAAGTAAAAACAATTCCTGCGTAATAAACGTCGATGTTGTCTTCTCTTATGCAATCGGCGGCTGGACGGGGGAGGGGGGATCCTTTGCAGACGAGACGGCAAAAGTCTCCTTTGCACTATTCCCTGCGAAGTGAAAAATGCTCGCCCGCAGGCCCCACGCGACCGCGGCAGGACTCGAACCTGCAATCTTCTGATCCGAAGTCAGACGCCTTATCCATTAGGCCACGCGGCCTCACGCAGGCCAGGCCTTTCGAGCTGGCTTAGAAAGGCGCGTCACCGCGTCGGGGCTCGTTCTAGACCAATCTCCGGGTCCCCGGGAGGGAGGGGGAGGGACGTAAACAGGTTCCTGAGGCTGCGCGTTGCGCGGGGAGGGTCGGGCCGGGCGCGGGTGGGCTCGGCTTGCTCCCCGGCCCGCTCCCCGCGGCTCGCCCCCGGCTCCGCGCCCCCGCCGCCTCGGCCCGGGGCGGGGGGCGGCGGGGCGGGGCGGGGCGGGGCTCGGCCCGGCCGAAGGTGCCGCGCTCCGGCCTGAGGCTGTGCAGGCCGCGTGGCGAGCCCGCCGGCCCGGGACTCCGGGGCCCGGAGAGGAGGAGGCGCAGCGGGAGAGGTGAGAGCGGCGTCCCCGCGGGGGGCGCTGGGGGAGGGGCCTGCCCCGGGGCGCCGGGCTGGGCGCGCACCTCTGCCACCCCAGGGGGGCGGCCGGGGGCGCCTAGCAAGGCCCCGCGGACCGAATGGAGGGGCCCCGGGACAGAGCCGCCAGGCTGCCCCGCCGGCGCGCTCAGCTCCTGCAGCCCGGTCCTGAGCATGGGTGACTGTGCCGGGCCAGAAAGCCCAAACCAGATCCTTTTAATTAAGGGGGAAAACCCCCAGTCCTTGCTCCCAAGGAGCTCATGGGAGGGACAGCCCCCAGACAGCTCTGTACAAGTGGGATGGAGACGCGTTCCCCAAAAGACCGTGCAGGAGGAAAGGCCTCTTTGAGGAGGTGGGATTTAAATCATAACTTAAAGGAAGCCAGAAGACATGGAGAAAGGAGAGCATAAGAGACTACCTGTAAAAAAAGGTGTGGGATCAGGTGATGTCTTGTGGAAGGCCCAGCAAGAGGTCGGTGTTATTGGGTTTAGAATAAATGGAGGGGAGAGTAAGGTATAAGAAAACTGGAAAGTTAGCAAGGCTTATGCAATAATCTGCTTGTGTATCACCTTGTAATAAGTGGCCAAGGTGAGGGTGTCAGGGATTAATTTATTCTTTTAAGGGTCTTTACAGTTATCGTATTCTACAATTCTTCCATCTTATTTTACAAATGAGGAATCCGGATCAGAAAGGTTGAAAAATTTACTCCAAAATACATGTGATGGAGCTGGGACTTGTACCCAAGGCTTTAGATTCCTATTCAAGAGCAGTTTTCCACTGGAAATGGGAAGAAATAGATTATAGATTATAAGAAGTAGCCAGGGCGGGGAGCAGAGATAAATGTGCTCCTTGAAGGATCTCAACAGTTATCACATTCTATAATTCTTTTATCTCTATTTTACAGATGAGGAAACAGGATCAGAGAGGTTGAAAGATTTACTCAAAGATACATATTTGGTAAGTGGGGGAAGCTGGAACCCAGGGTTTTAGATTCCTAGACCAGAACTCTTATCTACTAGAAGTGGAAAGAAATAGTTAACAGATTGTAGGAAATAGCCAGGGTAGGAAGCAGAGGTAAATTTACTCCTTGAAGGATCTCTACACATCACATTCTGCAGTTCTTTTATCTCCATTTTACAGGTGAGGAAGCAGAGTCAGAGAGGATAAAAAGATACACAGATACATAACTGGTAAGTGGGGGAGCTGGGACTTGAACCCAGGGCTTTAGACTCCTAGTCCAGAGCTCTTTTCCACTACAGATGAGTCGCCTGGTATGGAGGTCGGTAGCAGCCCGTGGAGTCCAGCCTTGGCATTTTCGGTGTTGGGCTTCTGGCTCCTCTGCTAGCCAACAGTCCTGTGAAGAGGATGCATCTTCAGTGGGGGTTCAAGAGAAGAGTCAAAGGAGAGAGAATGCATTGCACATCCAGATGTTGTCCAGAGGGCTCCATGAGCAGATCTTTGGGCAACAAGAGGTGCAGCCTTCTAAGGAAGCCATCCGGCAGAGTGTGGAGCATCTGCAGAAACATGGACTATGGGGCCAGGAGACTTCTGCTCTTCCTGATGTAGAGTTGCAGTTGCCCCATCTTTACGGGGAAGACTTGGACCAGCACTTCCGCATCCTGGCCCAGAAGCAAAGCCTACCCTACCTGGAGGCTGCTAATGAGTTGCTCCAGGCCAGATTGCCTTCTCTACCCAAGAAGTGGGCCTGGAAGGAAGGCTGGACCAGATATGAGCCTGATGGGAAGGGACAACAGGTAGAGTTCCCTGAGGAACGTGCCCTGGTATTTGATGTGGAGGTGTGCATGACAGAGGGCAATTGCCCCACCTTGGCTGTAGCTGTATCACCAAATTCTTGGTAAGTTAAGACTGTGCCACCTTAGCATTTACATGAGTACCTATTCCATTAAACAGTTGTCACCAGGAACAAAAGAGCCAAATGTTACTGGCTTTTTTTTTTTTAACAACTCAGCAGCATTTCTTTCTACATCTTCCTTTCCTCTTTTACTATCTCTCTCCTTGCCTTGTTCCTTACTCTTTTTTTTTCCCATTTTCAACTTGTTCTGTTTAGTTTGGCTGGTAGTACCCAGAACATAGCATATTGTTGAGTCCTAGCCCCTGTGCAGACCCCGACTTGTATATTCAGTTCAATAGTTACTTTGCATGTCTATATAAAACCTTATGCCAAGTACTAAGACATAGCTTCTATCATGAATTAGTTTCTTTCTTGTGGAAACTCATCATGACTAGATACTAGTATGACAAGGATATTTCAGCTTACCTTGTTTCTTTGCTCTTTGGCTTGTATCTGGCTCCTCTTTGTAAAATAGTTCTGTATGTTTTTTCTCAGCCTCACTAGTATCTTCTCAATATATTTTTAATCTGTCCTTATTCAAGCACACTGGTTTCCACCTTACATTTAATCATTTTTGGTAATAGTGATATCAGTAGAGAATTGGGTGTTGGCTCCCATACCCCCTAAACCAAGGAACTTAAACTATCCATTTATCCAATCCCAGGGGCAGGAATTCAGTGCCCAGTTGTCGATAGGTTTTGTTTTCCTCTTTGTGACACAACCCCATTTTTGCACTGTTTCTAGGTATTCATGGTGTAGCCGAAGGCTCTTAGAAGAACGCTACTCCTGGGCCAGACAGCTGTGCTTATCTGACCTCATTCCTCTGGAGACCCCTACCAGTGTTAGTGCTCCAGCCAAGCAGGATTGGTTGGAGCGTTTGGTCGTGGGCCACAATGTTTGCTTTGATCGGGCCTACATAAAGGAGCAGTACTTGATTCAGGTGGGACTCTGCTGCATGTATCACTTTCCTTCTGCCTGGGATCCTTAGCTTCCCCATTTACTTGCTTTCTTTTTAGGATTCTCTATTGATGTGTTACCTAGCCTTATGTGGATAAGATATTGTTTCTCTTTGCTAATGTCGTCAAGGATTTGAGATATCAAGCTATTCTCCAGCTGGGGAGAGGAAAGAATTACATGGTACTCATGTGGTTTTCTTTGTAAAATATAGTTGAAGGTCTCCATCTTTGATCCCCACAACTAGATTCAAGGCAGGCCAGCTGTGCTGAGGGCTTATCACTGCCCACCAGTGGTCAAGGAGTTTGTAGTCTGATTGGAGGAGAGAAGACATTAAATGTTAAATGAAAGATAATTGAACAAATAAATAACAGGCCAAATTAACAATAAGAGAGAGAGATGGTAGGCTATTCATGATGCATTGCCAAATGAATGGAACAGATAATAAATACTTTGAGAATTCCGAGGATGTAGAGATCTTCTCTGACTGGGGTGGTCAGAGAAGACTTGAACTAAGCTTAAAATAGGAGTAGTACTTGGTGAGGCATTACAGGGTTATGCTACTCGGCATGAACCAAAACATTAAAGTAAGCTTATGTACTATTTTGGGGACAGTGAATAGACCGGTTGGACTGAAGATGAGCATTTGAAATGGAGTAATTTTTGTCATCTCAGCAGCTGTGTATTTTCCAGGGCTCTCGGATGCGCTTCTTGGACACTTTGAGTATGCACATGGCCATCTCTGGCTTGAGTAGCTTCCAGCGCAGCCTTTGGATGGCAGCCAAGCAGGGAAAGCAGAAAGGCCATCAGCAGGTCCAGAAGCATATCAAGAAAACCCAAAGTAAAGCCAATGGGCCATTGGTGAGTGAGGAAACTACAGGTTCCCCCCCCCCCCCCCCCTTTCATTCCTAACATCAGGAGTCAGAGACAGACTCTGATTCTTTTATATCAACTTAATTAGGATAGGTTAGAGGAAAGGGGCTAATATCACTTGTTCCTTCATCCTTCTAGATTAGTACCTGGGACTGGTTGGACATCAGCAGCATCAACAACCTAGCAGATGTACACAGTCTTTATGTTGGGGGACCACCTCTGGAAAAGGAAGCCAGGGAACTGTTTGTCAAGGGAACCATGAAGGACATCAGGGAAAACTTCCAGGTATAGTTAGGACAGTGCCTTGGCTAATGCTTGAGAAGACACAAACTTTTTAGATTGAGAAAGAAAGTAAAGATATACGTGACCTTCAAACCTTTTTGTAAGTAGCTACTAGGATTCTGGTTTTTTTTTTTCTGCCTCTTTCTTATATGGTACATTCCTTTGAAATATAACTGGTTAATATTGAACTGAATTTTTTTCTGCAGGTGGCAGAATCTGCTCTTAGACTGAGTGAGAATAGAAGAGTCGTGATTATGCAATGTGTACCCCTTGTGATTCTCTCTTATAGGATCTGATGAAGTATTGTGCTTTGGATGTGCAGGCCACCTATAAGGTTTTTCAGGAACAGTTGCCACTCTTCATGGAGAGGTGAGAGAACCCTGGGGGCAGAAGGAGCCTAGAGTTGTGCACCCCAAGGTTCCTTCATCAGGAGCTTCTTAGCTTTCAGGGTCCCTGTTCTGGATGGGAATGGTCTGGTGAATCTGCTCTTTTTTTCCAGGGACAGTCCATCAAGAGACTTTGTTATTCAGCTACTGTAGTCTCTGATTGTTTCCACAGATGTCCTGAAGGAAAAGCATAGGAAGGGAAGATGAAAGGGGAAATCATTTTACAAATCTATTGCTTTTGGAGGAAGGAATAGGTTGGTTGGGTCTTGACTTCACTTGTGAAGTGAAGGGTGATAGTATTAATAGTTCCTATCTATATAGTGCTAGACTGAGAGGTGAGTGGTGCAAATATCATAATCCCCATTTTATAGACTAGGAAACCGGCTCAGAGATATTAAGAGACTGGTGCAAGGTCACATGTATAGAGTAAGGTAAAGCCAATACTTTAACCCAATCTTTTGATTCCTATTTTTGTGCTCTTTCCACTACATGCCCCTTTTACTTCCCTTTCCTCCTCTGAGGCTTATGTTGGCCTATATTCATTCTTAAAGGTGCCCTCACCCTGTAACACTAGCTGGGATGCTAGAGATGGGGGTGTCTTATCTTCCTGTTAATCAAAACTGGGATCGCTATCTAATGGAGGCTCAGACTACATATGAGGAGTTGCAGAAGGAGATGAAGAAATCTCTGATGGACCTTGCCAATGATGCCTGCCAGCTAGTGTCTGGTGACAGGTAGTCCTGGGAGTAAGGGCCTTGGGGTGGCTGCTAATGGACCCTTGGAGCCCCAAAGTGGGTGAAAGATCAACTTAGGTATCTGTTAGCTGATAGTAGTTTTGTTCCTTAGGTACAAAGATAACCCCTGGCTTTGGGATCTGGAGTGGGATCTGCAGGAGTTTAAGCTGAAGAAGAAAAAGATTCAGAAGAAAGATCAGAATATATCTTGCAGTTCTTCATCTGAGGCTAAAAAATCCTTAGAGATTGAAAGGCAAGAAGGTAGGACTGGAACAGGGAATATTAAAAGATGTGGAAAGTAGGGTTTAAGGATGACATAGCATAACATGTGATAGGGGAAACTCATAGGATGGTTTCAAAATCCATTTTGACAAAATAGTCATAGAACCAAATAGGGACTGCTTTGTTGGGATAGCATTACAGAATAGGTCTCTTTTTGGAGAGGTAGAATGTGGCATTGCAGAATAGGTCTCTTTTCGGGGAATCCATTTGTGTTTTGGGTTGTTTTCTTCTGGGGTAGATCCTGGCCCTCCTAGTGAAGAGGAAGAGCTGCAGAGCAATTCTGCCATCAGAACTCGAATGGAGGAGTTGAAAGAGACAGTATCATTGTTGCCCAAGAGGATTCAACACTTGCCTGGACATCCGGGGTGAGCTTCTGGCCAAGGGGAGAAGGGATACTTTGGGCATTATCCCTTTCATAGGCTAAACTTCTCTCAGTCTTTAATTTTCTTCCCTTGCCTCACGTCTGTCTCTTCGCCAATTCTCCAGCGGAGGGTAGATTTTTGCAGTAGAGAAATCATGTCTCAGGGGGTCAAACCATTAAATTTAGTTGTGCAATTTTTAGATCTCAACTTTGTTATTTCTCCTAAGAGGAGGCCCTTCAATTTCCGGAGTTTGTTTTAAAAAGTTCAGGATTGAAGCTCAGGAATAACATGAGCTCTCAGCCTCAATGTATTTGCTCTCATATAGGGTTTGTCTGAAGAGTGTGACTGTACAGTTCTTATTTCTGTCATCTTTGGGATCCCAATATCATCTTGAATTAATCCTCAATTTATTCAGCCACTGAGATACAAGGATATTTAAAGTTAAGGATTCTGTTGTTAAGGAACTTAACATTCTTATTAGGGAGATAATCTTAATATATTTAAATAATTTGAGAACAGTTAAGAGCTGACTATAAGTTCAGTAGAAATGAAGAGAAGGGAGTAATCAGTTTAGGTTGATATTTTGAGAAAAGCTTCACAGAGAAGATAGGACTTGAGCTGGACCTTGAAGGATAGATAGGATTTGTGAACTTGGGGTCAGGAGAAAGAAAGAATGACTGTAGTTGGAAAACATTGTTATCTGTTATGTTAAAACACTGTAATCTCTATGTACCACAGGTGGTATCGGAAGCTTTGTCCTCGACTGAATGATCCTGCCTGGGTGCCAGGTCCTAGCCTTATCAGCCTGCAGATGCGAGTGACTCCAAAGCTCATGATGTTAACATGGGATGGCTTCCCTGTACACTACTCAGAGCGGCATGGATGGGGTTACTTAGTACCTGGGCGACAGGACAATCTATTCATAGATTCTTCCAAGACAGATGTTGCTAGCTGTCCCTACAGGTAGGATCCTAGGCCTTTCAGAGATTTTATGTGATGAGCAAACAACTTGGGGAAGTTAGGCTCCAGTTTCAATGGATAGGGAGAAGGGATCCAGATATCTATGGTCTGAGGGGCAGCTAGGTGGCACAGCGGACAGAACACTGGCCCTGGAGACAGAAGGACCTGAATTCAGATCCCACCTCAGACACTTAAAAATTGCCCAGCTGTGTGACCTTGGACAAGTTGCTCTTAACCCTATTGCTTTTAATTAAAAAAATGTATTTTGAGAAAAAAAAATAGAACATTTATCAATCAGTTATTTAAATTGCCCAGCTGTGTGACCTTGGACAAGTCGCTCTTAACCCTATTGTTTTTAATTAAAAAAATTATTTTGAGAAAAAAAAATAGAACATTTATCAATCAGTTATTTAAATAGAATTTATTAATAACAAACTGTTAGGTGGTAGGTCTACAATTACTAAGAATGAAACAGTCCCTATTCAAATGCTGTTTTGGAGGGTGGCAGTGAAAATCTATAGTTTCTGGAATAACTGGGTTCAGGTTCTAACATAAGGCCCAACATTTGTTAATTTCGCTTCTCCTCTACCAATTTTTAACCCTCACAGAAAAATTATAGCAACATCATAAGCATTTAAAGTTCAGAAGAGCATTCACTAATCCATTAGAGATGGGGATAGGAGAGGTCAGTCTGTCCTAAATCTTATCATAAATTTAGCATTTTCACTTGGAGAGGGGAGTTTTTAAGGAACTTCCTGTTCCCTAGGCAGCACTTGGACTGGAAAGAAAATCAAGTGATGTAGCACCATGATTAAGTGAAAAATCTCCCCATTCACTATCCATTTTACTGTATCCCTGGAAATATTTCTCCTTTACGGATGTTGGATGTGAATAATGCCATAACCTGAACTGGGGCTTTCAATACTCAGGAGAAATTTTCCTTTTGCATTTTATTACCTTCCTCTGATGAAGCAGACTGTTGTCCAAATACTTAAAACAGAAAGAGAGAAAGCAGAAAAAGAAAATGGTTGCTCTAAATTGCTAACATATACTTATGTATACTTACATAATCACATTGAATAAAAGATTATCAGAGATTGCAATAATGTATTCAAAAGATTGTTCACCATGACCAGATTGGAATTATTAATAGGAGTTCAGGAATGGTTAAGCAATAACAAATCTGTACATATAATATATTAATAACAAAAATAGTAAGAGTCACATAATTATATCATTAGATAAAGCTTCTCAGACTGTGTTGCTGAATGAAGTTAAAGGAATTCAGGGTAAAGCAATAGAACTTGGAATTGGGAAACCTTTATTCTTGTCCCAGCTCTACTACTTTGTAGCTCTGTGATCTTGAATTTACCTTTTCATGACTATTTTCTTGACTGGAGAATGGAGATAGTCTTACCACACTTATTTAACATTTATTGAGCACCTGCTATAAGCAGGATCTAGAGGTTATGAGGATATATAAAATATGTATAAATGCTCTCCAGGAGCTATATTTTAGGGGAGATAATACACACACACACACACACACACACACAACCCTAATTCTTTATTTTTATGATAAAGGTCATAAAAGTGGCAATTAGCATGAAGTAAAGTGTGAGTTCAGAGGAAATCACTTTTGATAGGAGTATCAAGTAAGATTTTATGATGAGACATTTACTGAGACTTGGAAAAAGAAGAGTTAGGACTTTAATAGGTAAAGATGGAAGATGGGTATTCTGGTTTGTGGGAATATCATAAGTTTTTAGTTTTTGCAAGGTAAAGGGGTTAAGTGACTTGCTTCAGATCACACAGCTAAGTTTGAGGTCAGTGTTGAACTCAGTTCTCCCCACCTCCAGAGTTGGTGCTCTATCCACTGTACCACCTAGTTGCCCCATAAGTTTTTGATTGTGAGGATAACATGAATGAATAGATTGAAAATTCTGTGTCATTGTTAAGTTGCTGTTGACCTCTGTCTTTCTAAGTCAGTATACTACCTTCAGGGATCCTTACGGATGGATCTTTCTATATAAGTTTAAAACCATTGCTCTTTTCAACCTGCCTTTACAGAGCCATTGAAGCCCTCTATCAGAAATACTGCAGGGAGATGGGAAAGGAGCAACCTGAGCCGATGGCCCAGCCAGTGTCAGAGGAATTCATGCTCACTGACAGCACAGTGTGGCAAACGGTAAGGGCAGCTTTAGCCACAGGAAGTAGTGGGGATATCTGAATCTTCCCATTTGCAACAAGAAAGAATTATCGACTAGCTGTGAAATTTTGTGTTTTTGTTTTTGTTTTTTGTTTTTGTTTTTGCAAGGCAATGGCCAAACAACTAAGCAAGTATTAAGTGAGGCCAAATTTGAACTCAGGTTCTCCTTACTCCAGGGCTGGTGCTCTATCCATTGCTTCACCCAAGAGTTTTGAGTTCTTTTCCTGGTCCTAATCCTTGAGGTCTCCAAAGCAGTTCTCCTTGAAAATTGGATGGGGTATATAGGCCTCCTTTTCTTTCTTTCAGAGATGAGGAGGCTGTGGCATCTCCTGAGATAAAATCTCCAGGAGATGAGGGGAAGGGAATGAATGAAGGGAAGATTAAGTCTGTAACTTCATATTGGGACTCCCAAGTTCCAGTGATGTTGGTCTTGCTGTCCTCTTCAGACTGCTTTTTCAGGTTTTCCTCCTTGCCTCCTTTGTAGATGGATTGAGGTACTTGAGATAGCTGATGAGAATGAAGTATTAAAGAGGCACTTATAAATGGAAGCATTGTTCGTGTCCATAAATCCTTTTGAGAAGAGGATTTCTGTAGGCATCTAATATGTAGTTTGGGAGAGAAGGGATATTCTGACTAAACTAGGAGTCAAGGAAAGGACAATTTACTTGTCATCTTTTTATTAGACTTACTTTTTTTTTTTTCCAGAAAAGGCAGAGTGATGAAGTAAAAAGCTTAGCTCTTGGAGTCAAAAGAACTGGATTCAAAGTCTAACTTGACACTAGCTTGTGACTTTAGCCAAGGCATCTAACCTTTCTGGATCTCACAGTATTTGTACTACCTACTTTTCAAGTAGGAAAGTCCTTACTCAACTTAAGTGCTCTTTAAATGAGATCATTTAACATTGTAATTGATAATTATTCCTCTTCTTGCTTCATTTAGGTAGAGGAGCTGAGTCACTTGGAACCTGATGCTGATTTTGAAAATGGAAGAGCATCACAGGTAAGTGGTTGAGATCTTGGAGGTTTCCTAATTTGGGATCTCTCGTTGGGATTTAAGAGCAGGCAAATTTGTTTTGTTTTCTGGTTTGTTTTTTCTCAGTGAATTTCTACAGGTGATATTAGAGTTTAGAGTACTGTAAAAATTAAAGAGGTGGAAAGAGAGTTCTTTATTGAAACAACTTCTTCTTAGAAGATTCTCTTCTTAATGTCATAATCTTGACTCCAGGAGTCACTACAGGCCTAACTAGAGCATCTCTGAGTCTTGGAAGGGGGGCAGAACCTGGCATCTACCTCTGTTCCTCAGTGCTTAACATCTTATGGGTGGTTTTACAGGATAAGGTCACTTTCCTTATTCCCTACTATCACTCTAATTACAATATTTTCATAGAGGAGGGTTAGGATAATAAATATGTCATACCCATAGGAGGAGGCTAATGATTTGCAGCTTAGTCATCCAACCTATCACCATGGCAACGGACCTTACAGTGATGTGAACATTCCTGGCTGCTGGTTTTTCAAACTGCCACACAAGGTAAGTGGGTTCCTGTTACTTAGGAGGGTGCATAATAAATGCTTGTTTTTGATAAGTATGGTTCCTTTTATTTGCTAGTAACATGAATATATGCTACCCCCCACCCCATCCCCACCTTTCTTGAAGAAATAAAACTTGGCCCTGATGGGAACTTAGGGACAGGGTCTAATGTCTGAATTTAGGATTGGCCCTGCCATTAACAAAGCAAGGTCACTTGTATTAAATAATCATTTAATAACTCTATGAGGGGCAGCTAGGTGACACAGTGGCTAGAGCACCAGCCCTGGAGTCAGGAGGACCTGAGTTCAAATCCAGCTTCAGACACTTAAATAATTACCTAGCTGTGTGACCTTGGGCAAGTCACTTAACCCCATTGCCTTGCAAAAAAACCAAAATAAATAAATAAAATAAAATAAAATAATAGCTCTGTGACCTTGGAAAGTTAGTTAATACTTTGGAACATTGCTTCCTTTATCTTCAGAATGAAGGGAGTTGATCTAGAAGATTTTCAGATCAAGTGTAGTTCTATCATTCCTTTTGTTATGGAGACAAAGTTGATGTGAGAAGGAGCCAAGGCATGAATTTTTTAATGTTAAAGAAGAGTAGTTGATAAAGGAAATTATATAGGAGCTCTGACACTGCTTAGAGAATTAGTTTTTGGACAGTGTCTTCCTCCCTTCTATCCTGCTCTCCCTAATTCCCTCACCCACAGTGTTTTTGGGCTGTCTTCACCTCCTCTTGGCCCTTTAGCTCCAAAAATCTGGCTTCCCTGGCCCAGCCAATTAGGAAGATGCTTTCTTGGTATTCAGTGTGAATTCCTGACCCATGAATCTTTTCTACCTTGGATCTCTTCCCATACCACCAAAGGATGGCAATAATTATAATGTGGGCAGCCCATTTGCCAAGGATTTCCTGCCAAAGATGGAGGATGGTACACTGCAAGCTGGTCCAGGGGGTGCCAGTGGCCCCAGAGCTCTCGAAATCAACAAGATGGTCTCCTTCTGGAGGAATGCTCACAAGCGCATCAGGTAGCCTAGTGCAAACCCTGGGAAAGGGCCCCTTGTGTGGATGGAAATAACCTTTTTATGGTTCCTGGAATGGAATGGAAAGAATAGAAACTATAAAGAGAGGAAAATGGTTTGAATTTCTTTTCCCTACAGAGAGACTGAATGGAATTACAAGTGTTTGTAACAACTCCCAGGTTAGGCCTAAGGTGATTCTTATATTTGCTTGACTAACCCAAATCCTTGAGATGGTCTCTGAATGAAGAACTAAACATTCAGAACCATCTAAACCTAGAATGATCTCAGAATGTGTCACACCTCACTAGAAAACCTATTTTTTGTCTCCTTTTCCTCAACTTTTAAATGAGAGAACAGTGTTTTCAATAGCCTCCTTGTGGTTGTGAGCCATAAGTGAGATATTATGCAACATACTTTGTGAATCTTAAAACTTTATATCAATACAAATTATTTTTAAAAATCTCTTCCTTATTAAACTTTAGAGCCCCTAGGGAAGAATGCATTGCCTCAAAAGGGTGTTTTCCTCCCCCTCCCATAGCTAAGGAAATCCTTGCTTCAACAAACTTGTAGTTTATCCCCCAGAAATGATTTTAGACTGTGTTGGAGACCTTCTTCAATTGTCTTCTAAATTGTCAAGACCTGGGTTAATGACTATTGACCTAGAACTTACTTTTATCCCAACTCTGCCATTAATGAACTGTAAGATGTTGGGAGAGTTACTTATGTAAGCCTTACTGACCTTTATTTACAAATGATGGTGTTAAGATTCTAGCTCTAAAGATATTGTCTCATTCTAATCTTTGATTCTGCCAGCTGAACCTTGAGTGTCTGGGTCTTGGCATCATCTCTTGTTCTGACTCATCTCAGTCTTAAACAATAAATTTTGAGATGACCTGAATAAAGTCATTATGAAGTCTTTGCTGTGTGTCACACATAAAGAAGCACCTGCTTGTCTTTGGGTGGTGATGATGGAAAATCCCCAGGATTAGTTTCTCAGCCAATATAGAGTCTGATGTCTGCTCCCCAAGAGTTATGACCTTGGGAGTTATAGACTGAACAGGATCCAGGGTCCAGTCAGTGTTAAACTTGAACCAACACTCTGATGGGGATAAATTAAGGGCTAGGGTCTACACTCAAAATTGGGCTTGGAATCCCTTGGAATTTTGAATTCAGACCAGACTTCCATATTGTGAATAAAGGCTGATTATCATTTACTTTCTTTTGAATTTTGGGTGACCTTGTGCTTTTTTTCTGTTTATCTACAGTTCCCAGATGGTGGTATGGCTGCAGAAAGGAGAGCTGCCACGAACAGTGATTAGGTAGGAGCTAAGTTGTTAGCTGGGGGAAACCAAGGGAGACTTGTCCTGCTCTCTTACATACGCTCTCTTGCATAAAACAAGGGAAACAAATCCTGTTCTCTTACATAAAGCAGTTGGTCTCCTCAATAGAGTATGGAAAATATGCTCCTTTTAGACCTATTAACTAACAAAGTTAGGGTTTGCTGTAATGTGTGTGTTGCGGGAGGGGCAGCATGGAGTGTCCATTTGTAGTGCTGTAATTGGATGAACTTGGTGTAGTTTTCAGTGTCCGCACTACAGTCTTTCAAATTCAAGGTATGTCCAAACATTGATTCCAAGTTTCCCTTCCAGACACTCAGATTATGATGAAGAAGGATTCTATGGGGCCATTCTGCCACAAGTGGTGACAGCTGGCACCATCACTCGAAGAGCAGTGGAGCCCACCTGGCTCACCGCTAGCAATGCCAGGGTATGGTCAATCTTTCTTGACTCCCATTTTCCTTTCTTGAGTATCAAGAGGAGAATTTTTGACCCCTGAAGGGAAGTTTATAATTTGTTCCTATTCTTCTTGTTTTTCTCCCTACCCTTTCAAATCCTTCTAGATTTTAAAAGGCCAAAGCACACTTTCTCTATTGTTGAGACTAACAAATAAAGGTTTTTAGAACCCACCAACCACTCTCCCATTCCATGGTGAACCTATAATTTCCTATTCAACTTCAGAGCTAGTGACTTGAAGTGGCCTAATCAGGGTGGGAAGAGGGTTGGAGGTCCATTTGTTCCTCGTCCTTCCCCCTCATTTGCTGTAGGTGTCTGAAGAATAGAACTGTGTGTGTTCCATAGGTGGACCGGGTAGGTAGTGAGCTGAAAGCCATGGTGCAGGCCCCACCTGGCTATGTTCTAGTTGGGGCTGACGTGGACTCCCAGGAGTTGTGGATTGCTGCTGTGTTTGGAGATGCCCACTTTGCTGGAATTCATGGTGAGGGAAGGATTTGGGACAGGAAATCTTAAGTGGAGTTCGGGAAAGTATAGGTTGGCAGGGTGAGGCCTTGGGCCATCTAGTGAAAGCTTCTGTGCCTTTTTCTTTCTCCAGGCTGTACTGCCTTCGGTTGGATGACCCTTCAGGGAAAGAAGAACAATGGGACTGATCTGCACAGTAAGACGGCGTCCACAGTAGGCATCAGTCGAGAGCATGCCAAGATCTTTAATTATGGTCGTATTTATGGGGCTGGTCAGCCCTTTGCTGAGCGTTTACTGATGCAATTCAACCACCGCCTAACACAGCAGCAAGCCAAAGAAAAGGCTCAGCAGATGTATGCCGTTACCAAAGGTCTCCGCCAGTAAGGAGTTCTACCTTATTTTGACTTCTATCTGCTTTTCACAAATTCCCTACCTTATCTTCCCGAAGCCTTGGAATGGATAGGTCTCTAACTTAGAATGCTTTCTTCATTCTTTCTTTGGCACAGTACCTAGGAATGTTATCCTATCATTCTGGATCCCTTTTTCAGGCCAACAGAAAATCCAGGGCTGGTATGCCTTTCAAAGGTGTAATATTTTCTGTTATTTTGTGCCTTTGGTTTTGCAGAGTTGTGTCTTTTAAGAGGTATTTATCTCTTTTTATTTTAAGGCAATGGGGTTAAGAGTGACTTGCCCAAGGCCACACAGCTAAGCAATTATTAAGTGTGTGAGGCCATATTTGAATTCAGGTACTGTGACTCCAGGGCCGGTGCTCTATCCACTGTGCTGCCTAGCTGCCCTTATTTATCTCTTTTTAAAAAAAAAAAAAAAGCTAAGTCTGATTTAGTTATTTCATTACCAAGTGTTAGTGATGTGCCATAGCTGTAGCCAGATAGTCTGAACAATAAAGTTCAAATAAAAGTATGCTTTGTCTGATGATCTAGATGATGACTTTTTGCTTTGGTTCTCCTAATTTAATCAAAAACTTTATTTAAAAAATAAAAAGCTTTTGATTAAAAGATCTGATCTTATATAGTCAACTATCATTGATTTTTTTATTTTAGGTTTTTGCAAGGCAAATGGGGTTAAGCGGCTTGCCCAAGGCCACACAGCTAGGTAATTATTAAGTGTCTGAGACCGGATTTGAACCCAGGTGCTCCTGATTCCAAGGCCAGTGCTTTACCCACTATACCACCTAGCCGCCCCCTCCATTATTATTTTTCACTCATATTTAACTTTTTTTGCTTCTCTTGAGTCTTTTGTTTGAATGACAAATTTTCTGTTCAATTCTAGTTTTTTCCACAGGAATATTTAAAAGTTTTGCTGAGTAGGTTATTCTTGAATAAATTCCTAGCCTCTTTGTCTTCTGGAATGTCATTTTCTAAGCCCTTTGTGGTAGTAGCTAAACCTTATGGGATCCTCACTATGACTGCAATATTTGAATCATTTCTTTCTGGCTGCTTGTAGTATTTTCTTCTTGACTTGAGAATTTTGAATTTTGGCTATAATATTTCTGGGAGTTTCCTTTTGGGAATTTCTTTCAGGAGGTGTTTGGTGGGTTCTTTCAGTGTTCCACCTTGCCTTCTGATTCTAAGATTTTTAGGTAGTTTCTCTATAATTTTCTGAAATATGATGCCTAGTCTTTTTGTTTGTTTGTCCTTGGCATTCACATAGTCTAAGAATTCTTAAACATTTCTCTTTTATCTATTTTTTTGACAGTTGTTTTTCCTTTGACATAGTTCACATTTTCTTTTTTTTATTCTTTTGACTTTGTTTTATTTTGGTTTGTTTTTTTTTTTTTTTCCAGTGAGGTCTTGTACACCTCTTTCACCATCTGGAGCTTCTGATTTTTTAAGGAGTTTTTCCTCCTGTAAATATTTTTTGGTATCCTGTTGTTTAGTGATTTCAGTCGTGTTTTACTATTTGTGATCTCATTTGGTTTTTTGGCGGGCAATGATATTGGAGTGGTTTACTATTTCCTACTCCAGCTCATGTTAAGGGTGAGGAAACTGAGGCATGTAGGTTTTAAGTGATTTGCCCAGATTCACACAGTTAGTAAGTATCTGAGACTAGATTTGAACTCATGTCTTCTTAACTAGGTCTGGTGTTCTATCCACTGTGCCACATATCTGCTCCATAAAAGCTTTGTTTGGCATTAAAAGTACTTTACAACCTAGCCCCCTCCTACCTTTTATGCAGTCATCTTCAATCATGTCCAACTCTTCACAATCCTTTTTGGAGGTTTTCTTGGCAGAGATATTGGAGTAGTTTGCTATTTTATTCTTCAGCTCATTTTTCAGATACCAAATTGTTAATTATTTTGTCATAATTTTCTTGCATAGCTCTTATTTTCCCAGCTTTTCTTTCTCATTTTATTTTTAAAATCATTATTTTGTTCTTTTTTTAAAAAAATCACTTTCTTTTATTCTTTCAGGAATTCTTGTTGGGCTGTGTCTGATTTGCATTTTTTTGTGAGGTTTTGCTTGTATATGTTTTTAAGTCATTATCTTTTTCAGACTTGTGTCTTGAGGAGCTTCTCTGTCATCATAATAACTTTTTAAGATCATGTTCTTTTGCTTGCTCATTTTTCTGACCTACTTCTTGACTTTGGATTTTATGAAAGTATTGGTTGCTCACTACTATGGGGTGTCTGATCTGAGCTTCTGTCTTTTAATAGCTCAGTCTTAGGAGGGGGCTTGTTAGTTTTTGGTGCTTCCAAAGTGGTATGATTTGGGATGAGATCTGTTCACTGCCCTCCTGCCTGCACTTCACATATCCCTGACCCATAATGGGTCTGTTAGCCTGTTGTGTGATTGAGTTTCCATAAACTGGGGCTAGCCAAAACTGGTACATAATGCAGTGTCTGAACTGATGACTCTCCTTGATTTTGGTCTCACTTGAAGGCTTATTTATGTACAAGTTTAGAGGTTAGAACTGAGTTCTTCCCCCTTTTTCTCGGACCCCCTCCCCCCCTGCTTCCTGCTCCTGGGTTCAAAGCTGCACAACTATATTTGGAACTTGTTTCTTGCTCCTTACACAGCTGTGTAGGACCCTTAAACCCATAGTCATTCCTTTGCACCCTGGAACTTTGATCTGGTATGAGAGTGACAGATGGCACCCATTGCAGCTCCCAGGTCAGGGTCCCCTGAGAATCTCTTTCTGTCCAGGTGTTCAATACTCTCAATTTTTCCATATATCGCCTGCGCCCTACCACTGCTGCCACAGCCACAGTCTGGCTCCTCTTCCGTCTGCTGCTACTGTGCTGCTGTGCCCCACTCACGGCCAACCCCTGCCCTGGTGTCCACAGAGCTCTCCTTGGGCTGGAAAAAACTTGGGCTATCTTTCTAAGCTTCCTTGGACTGGAAAAAACTCATTGTGATTTTTCTCTTGGCTAGATCAGAGTTCATTGTGGCCTACTTTATTATATAGGTTGTTATAGAGGAGGATTTGGGGGAGTTAAGACACAATTGCAATCTCTCACTGTCGTCTTTACTACATGTCTGAGACAATATATTTTGAGTGATTGGTAAAGAGGGATTAAAATTTTTTTTAAATTTCAGTTAGCAAGAATTTATTTTCTCTCTCTTAACTCCCTCTCCTTCATGAAAAGAAACTTAAACACATATAGGCAAGCAAAATAAATTTCCTGCATTGGCCAGGTACAATTTCTCTTTTTGCATCTTTGCATTTGTTCTGTTAGGAGGTGGCTAGCATGTGTCATTCATCAGTCCTTTGGAATCCTAATTGGTCATTGTGTTGATCAGACTTCTTAAAGTCTTCAAAGTTTCTTTAGTGTTATTGTTAGAATATAAGTTGTTCTCCTCATTTTGCTTTGCGTCATTTCATACAAGACTCCCAAGTTTCTTGGAAACCTTCTCTTTTGTCTATTATGTTCATATATTATATTTTGTTCAGTTATTCCCCAATCGATGAGTAGCCTCTTAGTTTCCAGTCATTTGATACTACAGAGGAAATTGCTATTAGTATTTTTATACTCATTTACAAAAATACTGTTTTTTCTCCCTTGTTCAGATATAGGCCTAATAATGATATTTCTGGGCCAAGGGTTCAGTTTAGAAACATAGCTTAGTAACTATGGGGATATAGTTCCAATTGCTTTCCAGAATGACTAAAACAACTTAACCTTTCCATCTATAGTGCATTAATACACCTGTTTTTTCCCCCAACTCCTTCAAAATTTGTCTTTTCCCCTTTTTCATCAACTTTGCCAATCTGATATGTATGAGAGAGAATCTTAGAATTACTTCAATTTTCATTAATCAGTGATATGGAGCATTTTTGTCATGGCTTTTGCTAGCTTGTAGTGTCCTTTGAAAACTGCCTGTTCATATTCTTTGACCATTTATCAATTGGGGGTACAATTGATAGAGCACTGAGCTTGAAGTCAAGAAAACCTAAATTCAAATCCAACCTCAGACTCTTATTAACTGGGTAATCCTGGGCAAATCACTTAACCCCCTCATGTCTGTTTCCTTATCTGTAAAATGGAAATGATAATAGTACCTATATGTCTCAGTGTGTTGTGAAGATCAGATGGAATGATAATTGTAAAGTGCCTAACAAAGTGTCTGACACATACTTTCCTGGCATCATGTTCTTCTCATGTTGTTCCTCCTTTGTGAAATGCCTTTTTCCACTACTTGTCCCTTAAATTTCAACTTTCATGCCACTTACTCCAGGAAGCTTTTTTTCATCCCCTTAGTTGGTAATGACCCTCCTCTCACAGCTTGCCTTGCAAATTTTATTATATGTCTATGAATTATTTGTATTAGCTATTGTGCATATTTGATTTCCCATGCTAACTGAAAGTTCCCTGATGGAAGGCAGGCTGTGTAACCCTCCTAGCATTAGCCAAACACAGAGCCAACACTCAGTAAGCCCTTGTAGACTGGTTCTCTTTCCTTTTTTGTTAGGTATAAGCTTTCAAAGGATGGTGAATGGTTGGTGAAGGAGCTGGGGATTCAGCTGGACAGCACAGAAGATGGATGGGTCTCTCTTCAGGACCTACGGAAGATCCAGAAAGAAGCTTCCAAGATGTAAGAAAAAGAGTTTGCTTTTTGAGATTAAATGACATGGAACTAAGCTGTTTCAAGGTTTAGAGTTGGTCTTCCTTGTAAGTAATTGAATACCGTGGTGCATTGTTGAACCAGGAAGTAGTAACAGAATGAAAGTGCCATTTTAGGAAGTTTAATTTGGTATGTAGGATGGATTGAAAGGTAGTAGATGGGAATCTGAGTAAACTTCTAGGACTAAAGGGTTTCATTTTGAAAGTATTGAAGGCATCACAAAGCTCCCATAAGTTCTTGAACTTAAATAAATTAACATTTAATATGTTAAAAGCACTGATAAAGGTATTGAAATTTGTGTAGGGATGCAAAGCTAGATGTGCTCTAGACTTGTTCTTAAGCAACTCACATTCCAGTAAGGGATGAGTGTAGTGGGGAGAGACATATATGTACACAACTGGGATATAAGAAAATATAACTTAAGTGCAAGGAAGAGATCCAAGCAAAGTGCTCTGAAAAGTTTGAGTGTGGAGAGATCATTGTCATTTGGTAGAGGGAGGAGCAAGGAAGCTTTTTTAATGGAAGAAATGGCATCTGAGTTTATCCTTGAAGAAACTTCAGAGAGATAGGAGGGAGACCCCTGGATCTTATACTATCTAAAATTTCCCATGTCAGGGCAGTGGGAAGCCAGGAGCCTTCAACAAGTTATTTAACCTCACTTTTTCTCAATTTCCTCATCTGTAAAATAGGATAATATTTCTTTCATCTATCTCACATGACTGTTATGAGGATTAAATGAGATTATATATCTGAAAGTTATTTGTAACTAAAAAGAGGTCTAAATGTGAGTTATGTTGGGGCATCAAAAATATGCTTTGCTTGTGATTTTAGTCTTTCTCAGGATATTTTAATAAATAATTCTACTATATCCCTTAGTTTATTTATAAAATTACTAATAGTTCCTTTGTCCTATTGCCTCTCCAGAAATTAGGAATACTGGGTTTTTTTTGTTTGTTTGTTTTTTAGCCATGTCTTATTTCCAAGTAATGGTGGGATCATTGTTTTGGCTAGAAGACACATTTGAGGACTTGGTATTCGTATTCTTTTGACCTTTCAGGTCTCGTAGGAGAAGGTGGGATTTGGTAGCTGACCGAGTCTGGGCAGGAGGGACAGAGTCGGAGATGTTCAACAAATTGGAGAGCATTGCCATGTCAGATACCCCTAGAACCCCTGTACTGGGCTGCCAAATTTCCCGTGCCCTGGAGCCTGCTGTTGTCAGAGGGGAGGTAAGTGAACTGCAGTGTGCCTGGGTGATTGTCCCTCATACAGATAAATATACTCGAGACAGAGCACCTCAGTCTGCAGTGGGAAGACTGCCATGTGGTGTCTCTGGTTTTCTTTAGGGCTTCTGCTATGTGTTTCCTTCTTCTGGGATCAAGGGAGTTCAAGAAGCTGAGACCTAGGATCTTGAGTCTTGGCTTTCTCCAAGGTTTACGTTTCCTCAGGTGTTACTCATCTGCAGTTACTCTTTCTGCAGTTCGTGACCAGCCGAGTGAACTGGGTGGTACAGAGCTCTGCTGTGGATTATCTGCATCTGATGCTTGTGGCCATGAAATGGCTGTTTGAAGAGTTTGATATCAGTGGCCGTTTCTGTATCAGTATTCATGATGAGGTCCGCTACCTGGTTCAAGAAAAAGATCGCTACCGTGCAGCCCTTGCCTTGCAGATCACCAATCTTCTGACTAGGTAAGGTTCCAGGAGCCATGGAGTTAGTGATCATTTTTTTAATAATTTACTTTAAAGTTTATTGGTGCCCTCTGTTTTCATGTTACAGCCTTTTTTAATGTAAGTAGTATTTTATTTTTTTCCAGTTACAGGTAAAGATCATTTTCAACATTCATTTTTTTATAAGATTTTGAGTTCTAAATTTTTCTCCTTTTTTCCTTCCCTCCCCTCTCACCTCCCCAAGATGGCAGGCAGTCTGATTTGGGTTATACATGTGCAATCATGTTAAATATATTTTCATATTAGTTATATTATGAAAGAAGAAACAGAAAAAAGGGAAAAAACACAAAGTAAAAATAATATGCTTCCATTTGCATTCAGAGTCCATGAGTTCTTTCTCTGAATGTGAATAGCATTTTCCATCATGAGTCCTTTGGAATTGTCTTAGATCACTGTATTGCTGAGAAGAGCTAAGTCTGTCATAGTTGCTCATTGCACAGTGTTGCTGTTACTGTATTCAATATTCTTTCTCTGGAGGTGGACAGCATTTTTCATCCTGAGTCTTTTAGGATTGTTTTGGATCAGTTTACTGCTAAGAATAGCTAAGTCATTCACAGTTGTTCATTATACAATACTGCTGTTATTATGTACAGAGTTCTCCTGGTTCTGCCCACCTCATTCTGTATCAGTTCATCCAAGTCTTCCTAATTTTTCTGAAATCAGCTTGCTTGTCATTTCTCATGGCACAATAATATTCCATTATAATCATATATCAGTTTGTTCAATCATTCCCCAATTGGTGGGTATTTCCTCAATTTCCAATTCTCAGCCATTACAAAAGGAACTGCTATAATATTTTTCTACAAATAAGTTCTTCTCCCTTTTTTTTGATCTCTTTGGAAATACAGACCTCTAGTAGTGGTAGAGCTGGATCAAAGGGTATGTACAGTTTCTGAAGCCTTTTGGACATGGTTCCAAATTTCTCTTCAGATTGGTTGGATCAGTTTGCAATTTCACCATCAGTGCATTAATGTTAATTAATTATCTCACATCCCCTCCAACATTTATCATTTTCCTTTTCTGTTATGTTAGCTAAAATTTGCATTTGATTTAGAGCATTTTTTCCATATGACAATAAATAACTTGATTTTTTCATCTGAAAACTGTCCTTTATATTCCTTGACCATTTATCAGTTGGGGAATGACTTGTATTCTTATCAATTTGACTTACTTCTCTATGTACTTGAGAAATAAGACTTTTGTCAGAGATGCTTGCTGTGAAATTTTTTTCTCAGTTTCTGCTTTCCTTTTAAATTTGGTTGTACTGGGTTATTTTGTGCAAAACCTTTTTAATTTTATATAATCAAAATTATCCATTATAAAATGGATAATATGAATGTAAATATAAATTTCACAATTCTCTATATCTTGTTTGGTCCTAAGTTCTTCCCTTATCTATAGATCTGACAGGTAGAATATTCCATGCTTCTTAATTTGCTTATGGTATCACTATGTCTAAATCACATACCCATTTTCATTTTATCTTGGTATACAGTGTAAAATTTTAGGTCTATGTCTAGTTTCTGCCATACTGTTTTCCAGTTTTCCTTGCAGTTTTTTTTGTCAAATAATGAATTTTTGTTTGGATCTTTGGGTTTATCAAGCACTAAATTGCTACAGTCATATACCCCACGATATATTGTATAATTTATTCCACTGATTCACCTGGATATTTTTTTTTTCTTTTTGAGGGGCAGAGTTGGGTTGTTTTTTTTGCAAGGCAATGGGGTTAAGTGACTTGCCCAAGGTCACACAGCCAAGTAATCATTAAGTATCTGAGGCTGGATTTGAACTCAGATCCTTCTGACTCCAGGGCCAGTACTCTATCCACTGTACCACCTAGCTGCACCTGGCTATTTCTTACTCAGTACCAGATTGCTTGATGATTAATGTTTTATAATAGTTTGACATCTGGTATGACTAGGCCACCCTTCTTCACAATTTTTTTTTCATTGATTCCCTTCTTCACCTTTTGTGAAGGATTAATTTTATTTTTTTCAGATACATTTTATTTTTTTCTAGCTCTATAAAATAATTTTTTTGGTGGTTTGATTATTATGGCACTGAATAAGTAGATCAAATTAGGCAGAATTGTCATTTTTATTATATGGGCTTAGACCATGAGCAATTAATATTTTTCAGTTGTTTAGATTTCTTTATTTGTATGAGAAGTGTTTTGGAATTGTGTTCAAATGAAAAACATGAAAGCATATTCTGAGAAAGACCCCATAGGTTTCACCAGAATGTTGAAGGGGGTACATGACACGAAAAAAGGTTAAGAACCCATGGACTGTTAGCATTGGGCTCAGTCGGACAAGTCAAAATTCAGTTAAGCATAAAACTGTGCTTGGGAGTGGCTAGGTGGTGCAGTGGATAAAGCACCAGCCTTGGAGTCAGGAGTACCTGGGTTCAAATCCGGTCTCAGACATTTAATAAGTACCTAGCTGTGTGGCCTTGGGCAAGCTACTTAACCCCATTTGCCTTGAAAAAACCAAAAAAACTGTTCTTGGATATAGAGAATCAACCCCACAAATCCAAGATGAGAGAGACATGGATAAATAGCAGTTGTTCTGAAGATAAGCTCAGTGTGATCCAGAAATGTGATGTGGCAGCCAAAAAAGTGCAATCTTGGGCTGAACTTGAGTCTGGATTCCAGTTTTATGGGCAACGTTGGTCCTTCTGCCCTTAGTCATACCTCACCTGGAGTTCTGTGTTCAGGTCTGGCACTGTAGTTATTATGGCCCCAAAGAGGTTGTGATGAGTATTGGAAGGGCTGTTACATGAAGGAGGGATTTAATTGATTCTGCTTGGCCCCAGAGGGCAGAACTGGGAACAAGGGTGGAAGCTGTAAGGAGCCTTATTTAGATTTCATGCCAGGAAAAAACTCCTTAATAGAACTATTCAAAAATGGAGTAGGCTGCCTTGAGAGTGAGTTGTGTGAGCAGAATCTGGATGACTAGTTGTGAGGGGATATTATAATGGGAAATCCTTTGGTTTGTGAATTGGACTAGAGGCCATTGAGGCACATCCAACTCTCAGATTCTGTGATTTTGTAATTCTTATACTTGACTGAGATGCTTTAGTTAGTTTCATAATGGTCCTATGGCCCTAACTGGACTATTTTGTTATTAAATTAGAAATGCTAAAGGCCGAGTTTCATTTTCCACAGAAATCCAATTTATTAAGGGCCTATTTTGTGAAAGACATTGTCTTAGGCAATAGGAATGCCAAGATAGGGTTGATGTTCTTTTATTTATTTTTGCAAGGCAGTAGGGACTTGCCCAAGGTCATATGAAGTTTCTGAGGTTGGATTTAAATTCGGGTCCTCCTGACTCCAGGGTCAGTGCTCCATTCACTGAGCCACTAGCTGCCCCTATTAATTATATTCTTAAAGACCTTGCAGTCTACTGAAGGAAAGGACAAATCTACCAATTAACTAATAAAAGAAGTGGAATAAATGTAAAGAAGAGGATCAGGTGAAGTGTTAGGAGAAATTTGAAGAGGTAAAACCATACTAATTTTTATAAAGAAAGAAATTTGAGATAGGAATAAATACTTTTTCTCTCCCAAGATGGGAGCCACAAGCTTCAAAGTGGCATCCTAGTTGAATCTTGAGGGAAAGGAAGGACATTAGGGACAGAGAAAGGGGAAGGGAATCCATTTCAAGTATGGGATCTAGAAGTGGGAGTGGGCAGGTTGATTATTGAGTGATCAGTGCAGTTTGCCTGCAAAAAAAAAAAATTGAAGCCATTTAACAAGTCACCTATCTCCCTCTTCTAATTCTTTTAACTTTCTCTAGTCTCAGAAGAAAAGGTATCCTACCTTTATGCTTGCTCCTTCCTTCCCATGTCCTTGCTCCATAAATCATCACTTCATGCATTCCCAAATTGTCTTCTTGTCCCTTCCAATCAACCTATAAACAAGCCCAGATCTTCCTATCACTTTAATGAAACTTTAGTCCATATCACTTTAGTGAAACTTTCCTCTCCAGTCAAGGGAATGACCTTAGCATTAAGTCCTCAATAACATTCTCTTGATCTTTGCAACATACAACCCAGCAGACCACTCTCCTTAATGTCCTTTGCCACCCTGGCTTCGACAAAACTGCTCATTCATAATTCTACCTCTCTAGTCATCCCTATCTCTTCAGTCTCCTTGGGACCTTTTAACATGGCTGTACTCCAAGGTACTATCCTGTTTTCTTCTATACAATAAAATATCTCCCTTAAGTGATCTCATCCAGTCTCATGGCTTCAATTATCTACACAGATGACTCCAAATCTCTTTTACTATAAAAGCACAACAATTTGGGCATAGAAGGCTCTTAAGTATTCATGGGAAAATGGAGTTTTAAATGAAATTTAGGTTTGGAGAAGCCCATTACCTTTGGAAGGTTGGTATTAGAATTCTATGGAAAACTATAAATTTGACCAAATGGCTTGAGAACAAAATAGACAAGTGTACCTGTACCTCAATCTTTGATTTTTGGGGAACTGTCCACTCTGCAAAATAACACATGATCTATTCCAGGTGCCTGTTTGCCCATAAACTAGGTCTTAACGACCTGCCGCAGTCTGTGGCCTTTTTCAGTACAGTTGATATCGATCGATGCTTAAGGAAGGAAGTGACAATGGATTGTACAACACCTTCCAACCCAACCGGACTAGAAAGGAGATATGGGATCCCCCCAGGTGAGTTCATTATTCTCCCATTTATACTCATAGATTGCAGGTACTGGAAATTACAGCAGAATTAGCAGTTATGGAGGTTTTTTTCATTAAAGAATTTTTTAAAATGAAATAATGTCCACTGTGCTAAAGGGTGCTAGGAACCCGTACCCTGTTGGATAGAATCACCTCTTTCTGGGAATTCACATTCTCAAACATTACCCTAACTTCCTTTAGAATATATTATTCCCGGGGTGGAGCCAAGATGGTGACAAGAACAGATTGTGTCTTAGGCGCTTTCTCATGAAACTCATAAGCTAAGGACTCTAAATTTTCAAGAGACAGAACCCACAGAGGGACCCAGTGAGGCAGTTCTACTCAAGGTAACCTGGAAAAGAGCAGAAAGGCTCTGTTCCCCAGAGTCTGAGGAGCGGCCCACCAGAGCAAAAGAACTTCAGCCTCCAGGAGGCAGCCCCAGGGTGCTGGGAGCCCCGGCTCACAGCAGCGGGGGAGTCTCCTGAGCTACACCCCAGAGAGCACCGGGCACAAAGTGGGGGAACAGTGAGCAGCTTGGCCACCACAGCCCAGATCCAGGAACAGAAGCAGGAGCCCCCAGGGCATGAGCCCATTGAACCTAGGGAGGAGAGTGAAGAGAGAGAGACTGCAGAGCTCTGTCCTCTGCCCCTGGAACAGGACTCTGGGGTTCTGACCACATTCAGATTCTGATCGCAGTCTAGGCCACCCATAGAACAGTAGGGCTCCCGCCACCTCAGCCCCATGGCGGGGGGGCTGGGTGCATATGGTCATTCACAGACCAGGAGGGAGGACAGAGCCTCACACACTGAGATCGTTGTGGGAGTGTCCCAAAAGCTCAGGAAGCACCCCAAAAACAGGCTTAGGCTAGGAAAATGAACAAGCAGAGAAAAAAGGAACACCATTGAGAAATGGTTTGCATATGAGCCCAAGAAGGATCAAAATACTCAGTCTGAAGATGAGGAAGCACAAGCTCCTGCATCTAAAGACTCCAAGAAAAACAGGAAATTGGGCTCAGGCTATGACAGAGCTCAAAAAAGACTTTGAAAATGAAGGAGTTAGACAAAGAATAGAATTCAAGGAGATTGATGAATTTACCAGAAATCAGGAATCAATACTTCAAAACCAAAAAAATGAAAAATTAGAAGAAAATGTGAAACATCTTATTGAAAAATAAACTGATATGGAAAACAGACTTAGGAAAGATAATTTAAAAATTATTGGAATACCTGAAAGTCATGATCAGGAAAAGAGTCTTGACATCATTTTCAAAGAATTACTACAGAAAAATTGCTCAGATATTCTAGAAGCAGAGGGCAAAATAGAAATGGAGAGAATCGACTGAGCCCCCTGAGAAAGAGGTCCCAAAAAACCAACCCCTAGCAATATTATAGCCAAATTCCAGAACTCCCAAGTCAAAGAGAAAATATTACAAGCAGCCAAAAGGACACAATTCAGATATCGTGGAGCTGCAGTCAGGATCACACAGGACTTAGCAACAACTACATCAAAAGCTCGTAGGGCTTGGAATATAATATGCTGGAAGGCAAAAGAGCTTAGAATGCAGCCAAGAATCAACTACCCAGCAAGGCTGAATGTCCTCTTCCAGGGAAAAAGATGAACTTTCAATGAACCAGGGGAATTTCAAACGTTCCTGTTGGAATGGCCAGAGCTGAACAGAAAGTTTGATCTTCAAATACAGGACTCAGGCAAAGCATAGAGAGTAGAGGAGAAGAGGAAAATATGAGGGACTTAATGATGATGAACTACATGTATTCCTGTATAGAAAAATGATACTGATAATACTCATATGAACCTTCTCATTTATTAGAGCAAGCAGAAGGAGCTTTTATAGATGAATCACAGGAGAAAACTGAATTTGAAGATATATTGTGATGTAAAAATGGAGTCAATAGATAAAAGGGAAATGTAATGGGCGAAAGAAAAAGGAGAGGAGGAATAGGCTAAGATATTTCTTATTTTTCCTTATTACAATGAACTACTGCAATGATATGGAAGGGGGGGAAGGTGAGGGGAAATGAGGGAATCTTTGCTCTCATCAGAGATGGCTAGGAGAGGAAACAGCATATATACTCAATGGGGAAATAGACATCTAGAGTAAGGAGAGAAGGGGGGAACAGGGGATGTGAGTGATGGGAGGAGAGGATGGACCATGGGGGGGGGGGCGGGGATGGTCAGGTATAACACATTTTCTTTTTTACTTCTCACGAGGGGCTGGGATTGGATGGCCTGTCTGGGACTATAGGGCCAAGTGGATGCTGGGCCTAAGGGGTGGTATGGGGGGGCTCAGGGCCTCTTGGCCCCAGAACCAGGGATCTGTATGCTGAGCCACTCAGCTACCCTACAGCAGAGTCAGAGTGAAAGGAAAGAGAAAATATAGTACATGGTAGTGGAGAAATACGAAAGGAGGGAGTTGCCATCAGCAATGGCAATGGTGGAAAAATATGGAACTTTTGCCATGGACTTACAAAGAATGTGATCCACCTGCGATAGAGTTGTTGTTGGAACAAAGACTCAAGCACATTTTTTAATTATTATTATTTGGGGGGGGTATGGGGCTGGGGGGCCTGCCTGGGGGGCCTATATAGCAGGGTGATTGTTGGGTGTACAGGGCCGGATGTGGGCTTTGGGTGCTCATGGCTCCAGAGCTGGTGCTCCGTCCATTGCGCCACCTGGCCATACCTACAATTATTACTATTATTTTTTTAAATTTTTTTTCTCTCCCCTTTATCGCTCATGCAAGTCTATTTATGGGGGGGGTATTTCAGTTACTCTTAAACAAGAATATTTTATTAATGTAAAAAAATTATTTGTACAAAATGAGAATAAATATTAAAGTCTAAGCAGAAAGAAGAAAAAAAATGTATTATTCCCAGGTCACAAAACAAGTTTCTCTAATTTTAATTGTCTTTCAGGTGAAGCACTGGATATTTATCAAATAATTAAACTCACCCGAGGCTCCTTGGAAAAAAAGAAGCTAAGCATGGAACATGTCACTGACTAAAGGCATCCCATTTGCTCCTGGGGAGCAGTAACACTGATGAAGACAATTCTGTTCCATAGCTGTTTTGGTATACTCTTTTTCAGGATAGGGTTTGCTTAGGAACTACCATTTCTCAAAAAAAAAGAACATTCTTACAGAAAATACATACATTCCACTGACATGCCAAGAAGAGTGGAGTTCATTTCAGTGTGTTCAAAATTAAGGTGATATATATATATATATATATATAAGAAACTAAGGCTTTTGAGGACTTGGAAATGTCAGAAGTCAAGCTGTATGTAGCAATTCAGGGATTTCATTTCTTTTTCCTTTTCTTCTTGGCTGGTTCTTGAGTATCTTTTCTTTGCTCAGATGCAACAGTCTAGAAGGAGAAAGAAATGTTCAATAAAAGTATGAAATTTAAACTCGTCAAAGCCTGTGTTATGCCTGGTTTTTGGAGCCAAGGTTCTTCTTCCTTTCCTTCAGGGTACAAGTAGGGCATTATAACAAATATAATCCCATCAACTATTACGTTCATTTTTTAATGACAATAGATAATTTTATTTCATCTAAATATGTTAACCTCTTAGTGTTACTAAAGCAGCAAGGTAGAGAATGAACAGCTGCCTTAATATTGCTACAAATCGGGCCTGAATTCATCACAGATTGGTTCTTTATATCAATAAGCCCCCTTTCTCTCTCTCTCTCTCTCTCTGTGTGTGTATGTATGTATGTATGTAAAAGAAAAGTATAGTGGGAAGACTTGACTTGAGTCAGTGACCACAGATTTCTCTGAGGTTCAGTTTTCTTATCTGTATACTACCCACCCTCAAACAATTTTTGTGAGGAAAACATTTTACAGACTGTAAAGTGCCACAGTGCCCCATCAATGTCAGTTATTCCCTTTCAGAGCTGTACTTACATCCGATTACATGTGTTTTGAGACAGAGAAAAAAAGGGAGCTGACCTGATCAGCTATGCTTTCATTCTCTTCATCTGTTTCTTGCTCCTGAAGAGCTGTGTCCAAGATGTCCCCATTGATTCTGAAGTCTCTGGAGGTGCTGAGCTTCATGTACTGCATTAGATTTACCTAATGACAACAGTATATTAAAAAAAATTTTTTTCACTGTATATGTGACCTCTCCTTGAAGCACCTTAAATCATGTTATATGTACATTATTGATCTTTCAGTTCCTCTTGTGAAGAAGGGAGTGCTAGACCTGGATTCAGCAACACCTGAATTCAAATTCAGTTTTAGATGCTTAACAGTTTTGTGACTATGGGTGAGTCTGTGCATCTCCATCTGCCTCAGTTTAATTATCTATTAATTACCTCCCAGAATTGTTGAGGTTAAAATGAGATATTTGTCAAATACTTTGCAAACCTAAAAGCGCTACATAAATACTTGTCAATGTCATATGCCCAATTTGTTTTTAAGTGTTGTTTATTAATTTAATACTTAAGTTGTGAATTACCTTGGACTTCTTAGAAAGGTGAATGAGAAATTTCTCATACTGTTCAATGGCAAAGATCAGGTTAGGAATTGGTTTGGTTTCTCGAAGAACTCTAGCCTATAAGGTAAAGAGAAGGCAATTCTTAAAACCAAATTTTCATGGTTTATGAGTCATACAGTTCTTTGTGAGTCTGTGATCCTATAGGAACAGTAGGAGTTGATACTATTCAAATACCATAATTAATTAAAACTTAAAGCTTTTTTTAATCAAGAAGAATTGAAGTCTCTTCAGTACTTGTGTTTCCTTTTCCATTCTGGAGATACTGCTTTCTGCTTTGCCAGGATTCCATATCCTTTAGAATTCATGTGTAGTAGACAAATGATTGCACCTTCTCCCTGAACAACCTTTCCTAATGGTACTGGGAGAAGAGCATTGACTTTAAAGTAAAGCCTAGATTCAGATCGAACCCTTTCATAGGGCAAATGATTTGTTTCCCCAGAATGTGGGAAAGGAAAGGCTGGGAAAGGCTGGAACAGAGGATCTGTGATTTTCATTTTGCATTGACCACAAGAATAGAGTTCAATTTACCTCTTTTGCCCTTTCTGCACAACATTCCCGAAGTTCTTCAGGAACTTGCACACCTAAATTTTTTGGCAAAAAATTTTTTAACTCCAAATTAATGTGTTTCAAATGTACAAAAAACCAATACAAATTGGATTACAAAATACTTGAGCACTGAATGAACCAATAAATGGTGTCAGAATTTAAAACTCAAAGCATAAACTCACCATAGCGCTGGTCACTGCAGCAGTTTTCTCCTTTTTCTTCTCTCCTGCAAAGCTTAGGCTTTCATTCTGGATGTTCTAAAGAAAGCAAGATGTCTTATTAGATTGTCCCTATAGGCTTCTCCCCATGAGAATTGGGGAGGCAAAGAAAGGGCTCTCTATTCAATTGGACTGAGAAAGACATGCAAAAGTCTATCTGGCACATTCAGCTTATTAGGCAGTGATGCTACCATATTTCAGTCCTCACTGCCCCTTTGCTTATACAACCAAAAGATTCTTGCTGGGAACAAATTGTATAAATGCAAAGAAATATCTACTATGTTCAAAAGTTTCTGTTCTAAATGTCTCTTCTGTGAGCTACTAGATGGCTCAGCAGTAGGTTGGAGACTTTCTGCAAACTTCAGGGAAGAAATCCATTGTAGATATTTGTATAAATTGTAAATCTCAATTTTATAGTCCTTGTTCTGCTCTGGTACATAGGAATCAACTAATTTTTCAAAATTCATTTTTCATTCTCTAGGGGCGGTTAGGTGGCACAGTGGATAAAGCACTGGCCCTGGAATCAGGAGTACCTGGGTTCAAATCCGGTCTCAGACACTTAATAATTACCTAGCTGTGTGGCCTTGGGCAAGCCACTTAACCCCATTTGCCTTGCAAAAACCTAAAAAAAAAAATCATTTTTCATTCTCTTACCTGCACATAAGAGATGAAGGCATAGCACTGGGGTGTCAGATGGGAGCCTGAGAGTTTAACCTGCAGAGCAGACATATAATGATTCATTACAAATTAAAAGCTTTTCCTTCCCTTCCCTCCAGAAAGGCAAACTTACCAGTTTTTCCATTCGATTAGGAATTCCTCCTGAGCTACGGCAAACCTGGAGATACTGATAGAAAAGAAAATCTTTGTTTCAGCTTTCCTCAAGTTAGAGTAAGACATCGTGGTGGAAGGGAATGAGTCTTGGATATGTATCTGAATCCTGGCTGTAGGCAAGTCACTAAGTCAAAAAACATTTATGAAACATGAATAGTGTGCTGAAAACTACATTAAATGCTGAGGATATGAACAAAAGCCAGATAAAAATGTTGCCCCTGTTCTCCATTAGCTTACATTTGAAATAGGAGGACAACATGAATCATGACATAAATGCAGAATCTATTTGGTATAAGAGGAAGATCTAGCAAGAAAAGGAACCAGGGAAGGAAGGACTCAGAACGGAGGAAGACAAAGCCAGTGAGCATGCCCAGAACAGGGTGCACAGGCACACACAAGCAAATATGTATGTATCTGTCTCTCACTATCACTGCATGGTTTAGTGCTTGGAGGTAGAACCAGGTGGGAAAAGGCTTTGCATGCCCCATTGAAGGGTTTTATGTTTGAACTGACTGCTCATTTCCTTCTGGAGCAACACCTTCTGGACCACCTACCTCCCTGGGCTCTCCTGCCTGAGGCAAGTACTTTGTAAATGTGAATCCTGTTCCTACTCCACTGAGGTTCAAACCTGTGTGCTCCCATCACCTTCCTAAGCACCAGGGTTACCAATAGGTACAAGTGAACAGCCCTGCACTCGAGGAGTGCCCAGTCTAATAGAGACAACACACCAACAACTCTGTACAAAGAGGATGCAGGCATTACACAGCCTGGAGGTAACCAACATAGGAGGTACAAGAGCAGGGAGGAAGCCTGGGGAGGCTTCTGCCAAAGGCATGATTTGATCTAGGCTATGAAGGAAGGCAGAAGGCAGGAAAAAGAGGAGGAAAATCACTCCAGGCCAGGTTGTATGGAAATCCAGAGTGAAACCAAGCAAAACTAATTATTCTACCCAAAGGTGGGGTAGGGAAATGATTCAAGAAATGAAACTAGAGAAAGATCAGCAAATCAAAGAAAACATCAACCATCATCAAAATTATTACAAATTAATTCCCTAAAATTGCAATGAGAAACTCAAAGGAAAAAACAAGTTTTCTAACAGACTCCAAAAATACTTAGAATAAAATGGAGCAAGAGATAAATGGAATAAAAGCACTTGCAATAAAAACTGGAAAAGTAGCTGAAGAAAAAAGTGTAAAGTGGTAAAAAGGTCTTATCTAAGAAATGAACCAAATCAGAAATAAATAGTTCAAGACAGCATGAAATACTAAAATAATTTTTTTAAATGGAAAAAATATACTCAATATCAAAAACAAATGACCCAAGAAATAGGCCATGGATTAGAAAATTTGAGTAGTTGGACTATAAAAATGATGTTTACAGAAGTTGGATACTGTATTTAAAATAATCACAAATGGAAACTGCCAAGACCTGTTAGAACCAGAAGGCAAAGTAAAACAAGAAATAAATCACTGACCACCTCTTGAAAATAACCCCCAGGGGCGGCTAGGTGGCGCAATGGATAGAGCACTGGCCCTGGAGTCAGGAGTACCTGAGTTCAAATCTGGCCTCAGACACTTAATAATAACCTAGCTGTGTGGCCTTGGGCAAGCCACTTGACCCCACTGCCTTGCAAAAACCTTAAAAAAAATATCCCTCCCCAAAATGTCTTAGGAATGTCACAGTCAATATACAGAGCTTTTCACATCAAAGACAAAAAAAATATTGGAAACATCCAGGAAGCAGAAGCTCAATTAAAGGCCACATGAAATATTGAAGCTTCTACTAAAAATCAGGGAAGCTCTTGGACTACAATATTTCAAGAGCAAAAGAGAAAGGCTTACAACCAAAAAATATTTTACCTGACAAGCTGAACATAATCCTAGAGGGAAAAAAGGGAATCTCAAGGGAATTTCATATATCTCTGAATCAAAAAACCAGAGTTGAGTAGGAATTCTGAAATAAAAATACAAGAGTCAAGAGAAATCTAGAAAGAAGAATTTATCTGAGTCATTATTAGAAGACATATGATGATGCATTTCTAATATGATAATATGAGAAGAAGAAACAAGTCTCCCTGCAGGACCTAATTATCTTCCAAGCATAATGAATCTCTTAAGAGGGAAAACAATGGGTCCTCAGAGGTAGATTGTTTCTGTTCCAAGAGTCTGAAGAAGGGAGGTTCAAAAAGTGGAAAAGAGGAAGAGAATAGAATTGGTGATTTCTAGTAACTGGGATGTCTATGAATATATAAACACTGAGGAAAAGAAGAAAGGGTGAGGGGGAGTGGAAACCAGAGAAGCCTCCCTCTTATCTGAAACAGAGAAGAGCTGAACATACAATTTGCAGTAAAAATTCATCAAACTCAGCAAGAAAACAAATAGGGATGCATAAAGAGGAAATAGTAAAAAATCACGGGTTTAATTCAGCAGGGAAATAGAAGGGAAAGAGGAGAAGAAAAAAATTAGAGAAATAGTAGATAAAAGGAGAGATTATTCCTAAATTAATTGAGAATGCAGAAAACCACTTACAGCTTTTTTAAGTTTCAAAGAATACAAATTTGAGAGGACATACACAAAGTTAGAAATGTTATAACTTGTTAACTGAACAAGTTACGGTATATGAATGTAATGGAATTCCACTGTGCTTTAAGAAATGATCAAAGGAATGGTTTCAGAGAAACTAGGGAAGACTTGAACTGATTTAATAATGTACAGAACTAGGAGAACAATTTCTATTTTAAAACAAGGCAATGGGGTTAAGTGACTTGCCCAAGGTCACACAGGTAGGTAATTATTAAGTGTCAGGTCCTCCTGACTCCAGGGCTGGTGTTCTATCCACTGCGCCACCTAGTTGTCCATTCAAGCTTACTTTTAAAAGCTTTTATTGAAACAACAGACAATATATTTTGATTTGCCGTTTTAGTGAGAGCTCTGTGGTAGCTTGGCTTCCTTTAATAAAGCATTTAGTAAACTCACAGGTAGGCTGCATAAAATTGCACATTTTGAGCAGCCCTGATTTATGCAATGGCAACTATCTACCTACCTATCTATCTAACTATCTATCTGCTACCTACCTTCTGACAAAAAGGTGAAGGACATAGAGTGCTAGATGAGATAAATTTATTTTGGACCATAAAGGTGGTTTCATTTGATTACACATTTGTGAACAGAGGTTTTGGTTTTATTTTTCATTTTCAATGGAGGAGTAGTTTGGGAGTGGGGAGAGGTGAATTTTTGCTGATCTAAAAAAAAAAAACCTGCTCACAAATGTGAACAAGTGATTCCCAAAGAGATCAAAAAAAAGGGCAAAAAACGCATATGTACAAAAATATTTATAGCAGTTCTTTTTGTAGTGGCAAAGAATTGGAAATTGAGGGGATGCCCAACAAATGAAGAATGGATGAACAAATTGTGGTATATGAATGTGATGGAATACTACTGTTCTATAAGAAACCATGAGGAATGGGACTATGAGAATAGACTAGAAAGACTTGCACAAACTGATGCTGAGTGAAGTGAGCTAAACCAGAAGAGCATCAACTATGATGGACTTGATCATTTCTGCAGCCCAAAAATCAAAGACAATACTCAAAGGCATGTGATGGGGAATACTATCTATATCCAGAGAAGGAACTGTAGAATTTTAAATACAAACCAAAGTTTACTATCTTCAATTTTCAAAAATAAATTGTCCTGGAATTGTCGGAGATTTTTTCTAATACAGATCTATGTTTAACATGGTTATAGATGCAGAACTTATATTACATTTCTTTCTTTTAGGGGAGGTGAGACAGAAAGGAGGGAGAAATATTGTTGAAGACTACTGTTACATGTAGTTAGAAAAATAAAGAAAAAATAAAAAAGCAAGAGCTGTAAAAGAGATTCATAGATATAGGTATGTCCTCTTTTTGTATTGTGTTTGTAAATGCTTCTTTTTCGGTGTTTAAATTTAGAAGAAATGCCTCCATTAGACATTTAAAGTCCTTTAGAATCTGGTTCTAATCCATTTTTTTTTTTAGGTTTTTGCAAGGCAAATGGGGTTAAGTGGCTTGCCCAAGGCCACAGAGCTAGGTAATTATTAAGTGTCTGAGACCAAATTTGAACCCAGGTACTCCTGACTCCAAGGCCAGTGCTTTATCCACTACGCCACCTAGCCACCCCAGTTCTAGTCCATTTTTACAGACTGATTATACATTATTCCCTCGCATGCTCTTTATGTGCCAGCCAAACTTAATTACTTGCTTTTTCACTTACATGGCCCCCTCATCTCCCACCTCTTTGCATTTGAATTCAGGTCTTCCTTTCTCCAGGTTCAGTGCTCCATCACTGTATTATCATCAACTACCTTTGCAGAAGTCAGGAGACTTGGGTTCTAGTCCTAGAATCATTACTTACTTGTTTTGCATGGCCTCAAGGAAATCATTTAACCATTTCAAGCCTCAGTTTCCTCACCTGAAAAAATGGGGATTATATGTGCTTCTCTCACAGGGCTGTTAGGTAATGCTGGAGAAGTCCATCCCAGTTAAGACCAAATGAATGACAAATGGAACAAAGCAGACTGTGTTTGTTGCAGTTTTATGATATGAATGTGGAAGAGGACTCATCATTCTGGGCTACTGGCCATAGTAGAACAGAATCATCATGACTTTTTTAAATTACTCACATATTTAACAAGAGCTGTAAGGATAGTGTAGATTTTGCTGAGGTTCCTTAGCAGGCTGTCCACACAGCTGCCTGCTGGCAATGCAGTCTGTACCAGCTCGTGAAATGCTGTGAGCAGAGTCCCAAGCTGCAGTATAGCTGCCTTCTCAAGGGCCTGGTTTAGTGAGTCTTCCTGAGAAGCCTCCTCTGAAAGGAAAAAACACAGCATATGTAAACTCAATGCAGCTTTATTTTCTGATTAGGGGGGAGGAGTTAAAAATTAGAGCTATGTACTCAAAAATCTTCTACTTTAACATGGAAGTCTAGTGAAAATAAGCTTGTGACTTATCATAAATGACTATTACTAACAAAGTCATACCAATTCTTCCTCAAATTCCCTGAAGTAGCTTTTTAGTCTCAGTTCCAAACTGTTTTTCATGTACTTCATGTGAACAAACACTTACCTGATAAAGTCTCATGGCCATGATGTCCTTTAAGCTTAATGATTAGCCAGTCTACTTCTTCTAAGACCTTTTCAGCCTGGCTGAGAACCTGTAACTACAAAAGAAAAAGACTTGGTGATATGGTTTGTGGGACTCAGCTGGGACAGGGAACTGAGGATTATGGGAGCCAGACACCTGGGTTTCAACTACTGTAATTATTTCTTGATAACTTCTTGAATGCAGTGAATGATAATCCACATGGCTCTGGTAACAACACTTACACAAACAGTGGGAGCTGCTGTTCTCAGATTCACCATTGCAAAGTGGTTTGGTTTTTCTACCTCTATATCCTGGGGAAGGAAAAAGAATGAAAACCATCAGCACAAAGGATATCTTCTTTCTAGATTAGAAAAGACTCTTGGCTTCTAAGCTTCCAAGCCTAGGCCTGGAAGATTCAGAAAATTCTGCAGTACCTGGTCTAGATCTCCAAGTTGTCCATGGATATCTTGGGACAGGTCACGCAGTAGGCTAACAGGACTCTTACATAGAACATGGAGGCTAAAGAGCAGGTTCATCAGGCCCTTGCAAAATGAGGCATCCTCTAGGAAAGGAAAGGAACTAGGAATCAATGATTAAGTTACAGGTCACTAAGTCCATTTTGATCTACTCCAAGAAAAGCAGGGAAACAGTTGGAGAGCTGGTCAGACCACATCCTATCACACTCTTACTCAAAACGAACTTGTTATACCATTATGTATGGGTCTGTTTTCCTATTAATCCAAACCAGAGAAGAGAAGGCAGTGTCCACTCTCATAATATAACAGTTAGCAAACCAATAAAAGAGTAGTACAATCCTAGTATCAAAGTTTTAATAAGTATTATATGATGAAAATGGTTTATAAATGGCATAAAAAGAAAAGCACATACCTAGACTGTTTTCCTTGCATATCTTGACTGTCCATGAGAGCATCTGAATAAGCTGCATCAAAGTAGAACAGTCATTCATATGTTAGTGACAGACAAAAAAACACCGAGTTCCAGATATTGTCAAAAATAAACAACTACAAGGCATTTATTTCCAAATCTAAGCAAATGCTTTCCCAACAACTTGGGCACAAATTCATTCCAATTTGCTCCAATATCCCTATGAAAATGGATTCCAAGATTATAATCGAAGACTTCTTTCAGAATGATTTTGTGCTTGACTTAGATTCAAGACTTACCATCCTTTCAGAGATTAAAATTTACTAATCTTCCTGCCATTTCCTAAGAGAAGTTATTACATTTAATATGCAATGAATACTAGTACAAGATTCTATGGGGAAATACTTTCCTTTTGTATCCTAGCTCCATTAATTCTATTCATGGAAAATATTTTCCATTTCATGTAATCAAAATTATTGGGGGTAGGAGGAAAGGGGGAAGGATCTAAAACAACAATAACAAAATCTGTTAAAAAAAAAGGAATTATTCGTCATAGTATTTCCAAAACTGTTCTACATGTCTGTCTCTGAACTCTTATGTGAATTTTTAAATATTGCATTGATTTTTACCCCAGCATTATCACTATCCTCCCCATCTCCATTTCACAACTCCCCCTCTAAAGCCCTCCCTTTTAACAAATAACACTGGTTTAAAAATATATATAAATTAACTATGCCTGAAATTTTATGTTTCCTTCTGCACCTCTAGTCTACCACCTTTGACAAGAGAATACTTTCACATATACAACTTGGCAGAAGACTCTTTGAGACAGCACATGCCTTATATTAATGGGAGTTAACTTTAAAACAGAAATAAATATATGTAGATAGTTTACAACATGCAAAAACAGGACATCCAATTATTTATATGATGCAAAAACTATCTTTTCTGAGGAAAGCCATTTGAGAATTTAAAACTTAGTACCAGTACCTGAGGTGAGGAGGGATCCAGTAGCTTAGACAAACTGGAAAGAATAGTCACTATTAGGAGAGCTTCCTTGCCATTGAAATCATCATCTTGGGTGCTGAGCAAGTTCACTAGAGATCTCTGAGTGAAGAAAGTTCACAGGATTATTAATAGATGTGTCTACCTGGTAAAGAGAGAGACTGGGATTAGAGCTTCCATTTCCCTGGCATAAGGAGTTCCTGGAGAAGGCAAACTCTATCCAGGTCCTGTCTCCAATTTAGAATCTTAGAAAGCTGATTAGAATGCTGAGAGATTAAGTGGTTCAGACAGTCGATATGTGTCAAAGGTAGGATTTGCACCCAGGTCTTCCTGGCTCCAAGGCCAATTTTATCCACTATGCCACATGGCTCTCGACCTGGTACAAGGAAGAAATAATTTAGTCAGAGATTTCTATCAGAGAGGGAGAAATAATTAAAAGCAAGTGGAGTCCTGATAATTTCAAAATCCTAGAAGTATAATGCTTATTTAAGGCACAAACAACAAAATGTTTTAGAAATTTCTAGTCTGGATCTAAGAAATGATTTTCCTCACTCAAGCTTGTAGCCAATGTGATAGAGATTCTAATCTCCTATGGATTCAAAGGAAAAGGACACTACTCAGATCCTAAGAGTGAATAATTTTGTTTTAAAGAAAGAAAGTTCCTGTACTTCTTCTTTGTGTGACTGCAGCTGCCAGGCAGCCCAGAGACATGGAGCTGCAAAGCCTTGAGCTCAAGTCTGTCTCAGATACTTCATAGCTGTGGGATACTGGGCCAGGTTCTATGCTAAATGCTGATCAGGGGAGAAATGATTCGAGGTAAGAGTTTCAGACTGGAAACGTAGGAGGGAGTTAGGTTATGAAGAGCTTTGAATGTCAAATTAGAGTTCTGTGTCAGCTCTTGGAGGCAACAGGAAGTCATTGGGAGTTTACTGAGAGAGGTGTGCATGGGGAGAGAACACAATCCTTTTTAATTAAGTGGTTGAGTAGAGAGCAGACTGGAGTGAGAAGAGACTTTCTGAGGCAGGCAGACCACCTGGTGGGTCTGCACCTGGGCAGTGGTCGAGTCAAGAGAGAAGAGGTGTATTGAAGAACTGTTGCAAAGGTGAAATTGGTAGGACTTTGCAACCTGGATATGGAGATATGAGCGATAGTAAGGAATGCAGGATAACTCCAAGGCTGTGAATCCAGTGAGGTTCTGGGAGGATGATGTTGTCCTCTATAGTCATAGGGAAGGTAAGTGGGAAGAGGTGGGAGAGAAGATTTTGGGGAAAAGACAATGTGTTGTTTTGGATAGTCAATTTAAGAGGTCTACTGAACACATAGTTTGAAACATCTAAAAGGCTCCTGGAGATGGTAGATAAGAGGATCAGAGACCTGGGGCAGAGAAGTAGTACAGGGGATGAATTGGGCCCAAAACAGAACCCTGAGGGACACCAAGACACTCATTATAACTGCATTTCAATCTAAGAGCTCTGTTCTGTTGCTCATTTTGGATCTAGGGGAAAAAAATTTTTTTTATTTTTTTTTATCTTGAAAAGGAAACATTTGCCAACAGTTTCCCTTATCAGTTGCTTTGGACTCCCCATCTCTCCTTCCAAGAATCATTTTCAGTGCTTAAGCCAAACCAATTCACTAACAATACTGCAGTAATTGATCATTTTTACTTGAATTTTGTCAAATTGAAGATGATCTTCCTACTCACCTGAAACTGCCTAATCTGAAAAGTTGCCCTCTGGGTGATATTAACATCTTCCTCTCCTTCATCTTCATTGGTGATATCTGGGAAAGGAAGCTAAATGTTTACATTTATTTCACATTATTTTTCTATTAGACAGAATAAGTTTGTTTTTTAAATCAAACTGCATGGTGACAGATATAAAAGATTAATTTCCATCATCATAACTACTACTCTTTCAAACTATATTGGTAAGGCAGTAATCATCAAAACAATTGGATACTAGTTAAAAAACAAATATAGATCAGTGATACAGACTAGAAAAGAAGGAATCAGAAAAATTACTAGTTCTATTAATCCTGTGTAAGACAAATCTGAAAATATAAATTATCCAGATCAGAATCCTGTTTGGAAATAATTTCTGGGTAAACTGGAAGGCAGTCTGGCAGAAATTAAGTTATGTCTTTCACCAATAAACATAAAATGAATGTATTGCTTTAAATATTTATGGCCTTGCCATTTAAAATTAGAAAAGAACAAGTGCAAGTACCTTTTACAGTCCTGGTTAGATGATAACTACTAAAGTAAAATGGTGACTACAAAAGTGATTTTTTAAAAATAATTTCAATTACATGAAATTAAAAAGCTAGTATATAAACAAAATTAATGTGACAAAGAGAAGAGGGAAAATGATTGACTAGAGGAAAATATTTTTATCAAATATATCTGATAAGGGTCTCATATGTAAGATATTTTAAAAGGTGGTCGAGAGACAGTTTTCAAAAAAATCATAAAGTGATTCAAATAATTAATAAAAGAAATGAAAATGAAAATGAATCTTAGGTTTCATTCCATTCCCAGCAAATTGGCAAAGATGATAAAAGATGGAAAAAGTGAATGTTGGAGGGGTTGTGGACAGAGAAGCACACTTATATACACTTTGGTCAAACTGTAAATTGGTCCTTAGTATTGAAAAACAATTTATAATTACACAAACTGACTACTGTCCAAACCCAGAGATGCCACTGCTAGATGTATATACCAAAGAAGTCAATGAAAGAAAGGCTCTGTATAGAAAAAAATATTTATAGCAACAGTTTTTCATATAAAAACTATAGTACAGGACTAATGTACTTATGTTGACTCCAAAGAAGACATGGGCAGCTAGGGAGCACAATGAATAGAGTTCCAAGAAGTCAAGGAAGAGTCTTCCTGAGGTCAAATCCAGCCTCAGATACTTCCAAACTGTGTGACTCTGGGCAAGTCACTTAACCCCATTTGTCTCAGTTTCCTCATGTATAAAATGAGTTGGTTAAAGAAATGGCAAACCACTGCAGTTGTTGCCAAATGGGATCATGACTGAAATAGCCTTCTCCCTTCTTTTAAGGGGTAAGGGGTGGGGCATTATAGATACAGTTGGGTATATTAGACTGTTTCAGTATGTTGAATAATTTTTGCTGAACTGTGTTTTTCTCTTTTTCATTCTGTGCTATAAGAGAAGACTTTCTAAGAATGGGAGGGATATATTGGGAATGTAGGTGATATAAAAAAGAAAAGCTAACGACAATAAATTTTAAAAAATATCTCTATACATTTTACAGGCTTTAAAAAATATCATAATAAATTTTTCTGTCACTATTCCTAATTATATACAACTTAGTAAATGCAACTTTTAACCATCAGATGTCACTCCTTAGCAAATCAGCATTATCCTCAGCAGTTCAAGATGTCATTTCTGTTGGAGTCAAGTACCTACCGAGAGCCCTAAGGAACTGGTGGATCTTGGAAGGAAAGAACTGTTGCACTGTATGGAAGATCTTCTGCAAGCCCTCTAAGCACAAGAGGGAGATGGTCTTGCCCCTCTCCTTCTTTCCTGTCTCCTCAACAGAAGTGGGGATTGAGGTATACCTCCATAGCAGGACCCTGCAGAGAACATCAAGAGTGAGTGGGCCAGCTAATTCAGATGACAGAGGCACAGGCATAAAGGCTTCTCCTATCATATTCATTTCAATTGTGCTCTTTGTTCACATTCTCTTTTCCCTTCTCCTCTTGGACCCTAGCACCAGTCAAAAAAGTATAATCCCCAGGAGAGTAGGAATTATTTTTTCTGGTTTTTGTATCCCTAGCACTCAGTCCAGGGACTTATTCATAGCAGGTACTTATCTGCTGCTTGTTGAACTGAATCAAAATCTTTTCCTTCTTAGGTCCTTTTCCATATAAAAGATGGAAAGCAAGGGCTCAAAAGGATCAGGGACTCACCGGGTGATTTCACAGAGATTCTGGAAAATCCTGTCCAAATTCTGACCATCAGGACCATCCACTTGTCCTGTCTCCTCCAGCTGCTGCACCTTCTGGAGAGCCACACTCACAGCATAGCGCATAAACTCATTGCTGGACCGCAGTACAGACAAACTTTCTTCATGGCTTTGGGAACTGTCTCTAATGTGGATAAAAAGAAGCATCTTTTTGACATTTTAAAATTTTCTCTAGCACTTGGATCAACAAGATTCCTAACTTAAAAATCATTGGGGGGAGGGAAGAAAAATAATTGGGCTGATTGGGGAATTATCAAATTGTGACAGACAATGGAATGAATTTTATTGATAAGGAACAGATATTTCTTGAATATAAATAATTCTAAGAAATAGGGGAACATGTCTATAAAGTGATGTAGAAAAAGACTGTACATAAACACAGCTATACAAATGACAATTTTTAATGTCAACAAAATTCAGATTAAATCTAGTTGACATCAACCAATTAAATAAGCACATAGTATTTTAACCAATATTTTTTAAAGCATAAAGTTATTAATTAGGAAAATAGAAAACCACCATATTGTAAGGTTATGTGTACTATTAATTAAAATCATTCTTTCATGATGTTTTGCTTAACTATTTTGGGGCACTGTACTTTGTTGAGGGTTAGTTCTGAGTTTGTTGATATTTTGAGTCATATCAAAATAAAATTTATCAATTAAAGAAAAATAATTGGATTATCAGGAGGATCTGGATTCTTTTGAGGTTGGCCTCTGAGATCAACTCTCCATCTTGTCCAGTAATATGATTTCTCAGGTCACCTTCACTTCTTTGTACTTAACGGACCTACCTTCCCTTTACTCCCTACTTTGCCCTTTTATTTGCTCTTTAAATTGTCTTGCTCTGCTTTCTTGTTTTTTGTTCCACTATGCAGATTTCTTTTGTCATACTTTTGCTTTTTCTCTTCTGTTATGTGTTCATATCAATTGAGTTGTTTTTTCAATAGCATTTGCTATATATATATAGAATGTCAGTATTAGACGGATTTTTAGGAGTATTTGGTGGAACACCTTTATTTTATAGGTGAGAAGGAAACTGAGGACTTAAGAGAATTAAAGGCAGAGTAGAGACTTGAACCCAGGTTTCCCGACTTTTGGAAACAACTGCTTTTTCCACTTAACCAGTTCCCCCCCCCCCCACTAGCCTGGGGCTGTGGTTTTGGCTAAAATTCTTCCCTACATTATCTGTCATATCTTTTTATCCTCATGAGATCTCATTTCATATTATTTAATTAAGGTTTATTTGGTATTGTCTTCCATAAAGCAAATGATTTTGTGACCGAGTTGCATACATGTTGAATAAGAAATGAGGGAGATGGAAGAAATGTTGATTTTGATTTGGTGAATCTAAGCATGAGAGTAGAAGTACTTCTCTTCCACAGATCTTTGAGCTTATTAAGAAATTCTGTTGATTCATACATGCTGACATACTTGCAAAATTATACTGTTCTTCTGGGGGATTGCTGTCAAATTCACTGAATGTAGAACCTTATCTAAAAAAAATTAACACCCAACAACTTTCCCAGATAACACTGAAAGATCTTTACCTGAATAGAGCCACAAGCAGAGTAGACACAAATTTCATGGACAGGAAACTACGAACTGTTTTGTTAGTCATTGTAGACTTGCCTTTTCCAGCTTTCTCCTTGAGGATATCAGAGAGCCTGCTATAACACTTAAATAAGCTCAGAACCTCCTCAAATTTATTTTTGCTGTGTGAAGGAAAAAAAGCAGTAAAAGTAATCATTAAACTATTGTGTTTTGCCCCTGTGTAAGTAAAGAAATAATGTTTTCAAGGCCATAATTTCTATATCATATGGGCACACAATAAGGTCAATGATACTATGCTTTCATCTTCATTAGCATAATTACCCCATTAGGCACATAAAGCTGCTTGGGACACTATATCAATATTAAAGGAAGCTCTTGAATTCTGGACTTGAATTCGAAGACCCTGTTACTAGCTTACACGAGGAAAACTATATATTCACATACCCTTTGGCACACATTGTAGCTCTATGGTTATGAAGAACTAAATTGAAACCTTTTAGATTGTAAACTATCATAAAAAGACATTCTGTGGTCAACAGAGTGGGTGATGTTGATAAGAATTCAACAGATACCAAAAATTAAGATCTCTATCAACACACCCTATTGAATAATAAATGGATAGGTATTATTATTGTTCTTTACCTGAAATTGCCCATATTGAAATTATATTCTATCAGGACCTCACATATTCCCATCACTAGGAGAGCATAGATATTATTCTTGATGCCAACATTAGTGGTCTGAGAGAAATCTGCTGATTTATCCTAAAGAAAAATTGAATAAATTAATAAATTGCTGAACATTAACATCACCCAAGTCATAATTCTCATGAAGAAACATCACTTACCAACTCAAAGTCCTCTAGCTCACTCTTAATCATACGATTGGTAATTGACTCCAACATGTCTTCTAAGTCTTGTAGGAATCCTTCTTCCTCCTCTTCCTTCTCTTCTAAAGGCATCACTTTATCCCTGTACCATGTCAAACAATGCTGGATACAGCATAACAGGTGAGCCTACAGGAGAAGAAAAAAACTATTCAATCTAATTTCTGCGTGTTACTACGCTTAACTGGGTTAAGCAAATTATCCATTAGCATCCACACCTAAAAGGGTATCAAATCACTTGAGAAAGTTAGGATGAAAGTATGTACAAAAAAGCAACCTCTGGAGGCAGGAAGAACACAACAGGCAAGAACAAATATGACCTAGAAGTCCTATGGTGAAACTTCTGAAGGAAAAGGAGTCCTCAGTTGATAAATGATACTAAGCTTAACCATGAAAACAATGATGGCAAAAAGTAATAAAGAACAGTAGAAACAAACAGCTTTGAAAGACTAAAGGTCTCTGAGCAATACAATGACTATGATTCCAGAGGGCTGATGATACCTCCTGACAGAGGAGTGAAGGACTCAAATGCAGAATGTTTTTAGCCAGGGTTAATGTAGGAATCTGTGTCATGTGACTGTAATTTTCTTTAAACTAGAGTTTTGTTTTGTTTAATTTGGAGGGGAGATGCTAATGTGAGAAAAAAAGAAATCACATTTGTTAATTGGAAAAAAAATGCCAAAAAAAGTAATAAAGATCTTACCAGAGGTTCCTGAAGAAAGATATGATCACCCTGGGCCAGAATACATGCTTCTAGTTTCAATGGAGGCAGCAGGTCATACTTTGGCTCATAATACTGTTTTAACTACTTAGCAGAAAAACAAAGATAGTGTGATTTACAGCTATTCATTAAATTTCTAATAGTCCGGCCAATATGATCAGAAAGGATAATGATCATTGTTAGAAGGGTTGTGGGAAATCTGAGACACTATTACATTGTTGGTAGAGCTGTGAACTCATCCAATCTTTCTGGAGAGAAATTTGGGACTACACCCAAAGGGCAACAAAAATAAGCATACCCTTTGATCCAGCAATACCACTACTGGGTCTATATCCTGAAGAGATGATAAAAAAGGGTAAAAACATCACTTGTACAAAAATATTCATAGCAGCTGTTTGTGGTGGCAAAGAATTGGAAATCAAGTATATGTCTTTCACTGGGGAATAGCTTAGCAAACTGTGGTATATGTATGTCATGGAACACTATTGTTCTATTAGAAACCAGGAGGGATGGGAATTCAGGGAAGCCTGGAAGGATTTGCATGAACTGATGCTGAGTGAGATGAGCAGAACCAGAAAAACACTGTACATGGGAGCGATGATCAACCTTGATGGACTCACTCATTCCATCAGTGCAACAATCAGGGACAATTTGGGGCTCTCTGCAATGGAGAAATACATCCGTATCCAGAGAAACAACTGTGGAGTTTGAACAAAGACTAAGGACTATTACCTTAAATTTAGAAAAAAAAAAACAAACTGATATCTTAATGTCTGGTCTTGCTATCTCTTATACTGTATGTTTCTTCCTTAAGGATATGATTTCTCTCTCATCACACACAATTTGGATCAATGTATACCATTTAAACAATGTAAAGACTGACAAATTGTCTTCTGTGGGGGGTGAGGGGAGGGAAGTGAGATTAGGGGAAAAATTGTAAAACTCAAAATATAAATAAAATAAAAAAAAATTCTAATAGTCCTGGTAATAGTAAGTAATATGGGTCTTTAACATCATCTAATGACTTCATAATAAAAATCATTGGTAAATTTTCAGATATATATGGAATCAGGTTGGGTAGTATACAAAGTAAGTTAAAAAGCTCAGCTTGTAAAGGATTAAGTTCTTTACCAAGGGAGAAAGAAAATGTATGGGTATTCAAAAGTATTCTAATATTTTGACTTTTTTTTGCCAATTCTTAAATATCACATTTTTTTTTAATTGAGCTTTTATGGATAACATCTGATTTATGAATAACATAGTTTTTCATAGTATGTTCTCCTCTCCAATAAACATCCCATTTAACATATTTTTAAGGGGGGAAAAAGGAAGGAAAAAATAGCACAATAGATACATTTTAATATACATTTAAGTATACATTTTAAAAATCTGAACATCCCATCTCCCTGAAAGAGTAGATCGGGAGGCAAACCAAATTATTTTATGAGGAAACCCCTTATTTTATGAGAAAGAAACAGAGGTTCAAAATATGAATTTACCAAAATACCTTGAATAAAAAGAGGCTGACCAAGCATCTTGTCATAAGAAAGTCATGGTTTACCCAAGGAAAGAACTCTATGTTCCATTCCAACTGGAAGAGTCTATTTATTTTGAATACCTATTTATTTTGAATATCTAAATGCTAATTCTAAGATATTTGCATACTATCACTATTTTATTGGTCAGTATCTGTTCTAAACAAAATAAGTTGAAAAATAATTTTGAGTTTTCAAAATAAATTTTGTTTTTCAAACTCAAAGTCCATTTTAAAAAATTCTTAGACCTTGAAAATTCAAAGTCCTAGCCTAAAAACGAGGCAAATGATTTTATTAAAGATCATGCAGTAACTACAGATGGCAGAGCTAGGACTAAATCCAGGCTTCCTGACATCTAGACCACCTCTTTTCCCATTATTTCATTCTGCTATTTCTATTGTTAAATGCAATGTTTTTTCTTGCCCAGTTTTCCATTTCTGATGATACTATTTACTGCTAAGAGGGACTTCAAAATTCTGAATTTAAGATAATTTGAGATCTGTGGGCAATAATTGCTAGGTACTTGCTGTATGGCAGGTAATGCCATCCTGTAATAATTGGTGGGAGAAGGAAACTTAGGCCATTATTACACATCTAGTATACAAGATAACATGGGACTGAGATGCACTGGTTGGAAGTTGGTGTTTTGGACTCTGAAATCCTAAAAAGGTCAATCCACTTGAATAATTTCCTTTAAACATCTGCTTTTGATTCACTAAACATACTTTACCTGAGTGAGTAGAGTGTGCATAACTGAATTAGCCAACTGAGAATTTCTTCGAAGGACATCATAAAAACCCTGAAGGAAGTTAAACAGGGAACACATGAAACTCCATCACAAAGCCAACTTAATGACTAAGATGATGGTTTAACAATAACATTGCTTCTCTTAAAGAAGCTTTAAGTATACCAGATATATTCACTCCTGTAACCACATATTATCCTTTAAAGGAAGCTAGAGATGCCTATTTGTTCAGTATTAAACATTAATGAATAAATGTTGTTTGTCCTTCATTTTGAAGATCAATGACATCATACAGTGATCTTAACTCATAGGTAAATTGGATTTAAGTGAAACAGAGTTGCACAAAGTTGTCAGTCTCACTCTCCCTTCCAGAGTCCTTGTATTCCACTGGCAAGAAAAAAATCAGGATGATTGGTGAGGGCCCAGGGATTCTGTAGATGACCTTAGAGTCTTTATGCCTGACCAGGCTCTAAGTGCTCCACTTTGTCTGCTTTAGTCACCTTCATAACTATTGGACTATATAACTATATAACTATCACCCACCCATTCTACCAGGAGATGTCTTCACATATTTGGAGTACACATTCCCTAACTCACTCATAGGTTTAAGGCTTGTTGGTTATTCTTAATCTGGTTTAGCCTGTCTATCTGCCAGGAAGATTTACTAAGGTGTGGCTGCTTGTATGATAAAACTTGTTGGAATCATAGGTGAGAAATGAGGGTCAGGCAGACACCAAAGATGGATGAGCAGATCTGAAAAAGATCAGCATACCATCATACCCAAGGTACTGTTCTCCCTGAATATTCCATATACCCCAATGCAAAGAGAGCAAACATAAACAGGTCAATTACTGCAAAAACAAAGCTCTAATTAAAACAGAAATTTTCAAATTAGGTTTAAGGAAAGGAAAACTTTTGGAATTGGGGTCTCTATCAAAGTCAGCATATGTTAACATTTTAATAAACATCCTTTGTTTTCAGTCTCTGTCTACAACTCCTCCTCTGGTAACTGGTCTGTTCCTTTCCCTTTGGTATATTCTCTATACTTCAACCCAAGTACCCATTCTAGTTCTAAGTACCTAATTATGAAAGGAAATGATTTTTCCATCAACCCTTCTGAAATTCCCTGAAGTAGGTTAGGGTTGGACTTAAATTTAGCTAAATTACTTTATTAGGCAAGGGAAAAATTTGAGCATCATTAAATCTATTTACCTCATAAAGCATGAGCCGCACATCAGCCTGTTGCCCTAAGCATCTCCTTAGGCTATCTAAGATCTCTAGACAAAAAGCTTCATTGGCAACAGAATTGTAACGGCTGTGAACATCCACGTGGACCTAAAAAAAAAAAAACGAGACTGGTTAGTATCCATCCTTTTATCAAGATAGTCAAACAAGAAGGAAAATATGTATGTATATATATTCCTATGCCAAGAAATTCAAACCTAGCTCTCTTTGCCTGTCAAATGCAATTACAGAGTCCTATATGAAGTAGTGGTTGTGTCAAAGCTGAGCCGCTATGCTTCTCAAACTCTACTTAGAAACAAGATCTATAAACTAAATCTTTCATCAAAGGATTTGGAGCACATTTACTGAAATTAACTCAATGAACAATCTTTCTCAGTTGGCAGCAAGCAATGTGTTTGGGAAGACACATTAACTATTGCCTACCACAAGAGGTATAATAATAAAATACTAAATGATACTTTAGTGATCTGAAAGAATGAACATGACTCCTAATGTATGATGCTTATTACCAAGAAGTCGCTTAGAAATCAAGAAGAATGTCTCTTTCATTGACCTCTGTCTTTTCATGATTCCTTAATATTAATGCTGGCTCTAGTTCTCTTATTCTTCAGTTCAGTCATTTGGATGATTTCAAATATTATTTCTATACAAACCATTCCCAAATGACCCAGATCAGCCCCAACTTCCATTCAGAGAACCAGACTTTCAACTCTAATTACTCAAGGGTAAACTTCACCCATTTGTTTCACTAGTATTTCAAACTCATTTATGTCCCAAAAAGAACTTTTCTCCCCAAACTCATTTCCGTTTTATACTTCCCTGTCCCTAATAATGGTACCATCCACCATTAGTCATCTTTGTCAGAAACTCTCCAATTTTTCCTTGTTCCTCATTCTCCATATCTAATCAGTTCTCAAAGTGTGTCATTTACATTTTAAGAGCTTCTGGCAATGATAATATCCCTTCCCCTCTATTCTCATAGTAATTTTGATATATGCCTTTACTACTACTTTCCTTGTCGATTTAATAGCCTGATAAAAGATCTTCCCATCTCCATTTTCTTCCTCTCCAAACTATTCTTGACATTGCTTTCAGATTAATTTCCTTTGTGTTCATGCCACACTTCTGCATAAAAATCTTGGATGGCCTCTGTTTCCCTCTACAATGTGACACCATTCTACCACAGAAGTGAAGTAATAGTACTTCTAAGCATATATGCACCAAGTGGTATAGCATCCAAATTCTTAAAGAAATATTTAAGTAAGTCACAGGTTCATGACCAAACAAGAGACAGAGATCATTATGAGAGGTAAAATAGATAATTTGATTATATTAAAAAGCTTTTGTACAAAAAACCCCAATACAACCAAGATTAAAGGAAAGCAGAAAGCTAGAAAACAATCTTTACAGCCAGTGTCTCTAATAAAAGTCTCATTTCTTCCTAAATATGTAGAGAATTAAAGCAAATTTATAAAAATACAACCCATTCCTCAAATGATAAATTGTCAAAGAATATGAACAGGAAGTTTTCAAATGAAGAAATAAAAGCTATCAATAGGCATTTGAAGAAGTGCTCTAAATCACTTGATTAAAGATATATGCAAATTAAAGAACTCTGAGGTACCACCTCATACCTATCAGATTGGCTAATATGACAAAAATGATAAATGTTGAGAAGATGTAGGAAAATTGGGCCACTAATCCAGTTGGTGGAGTTGTAACTGATCCAACCATTCTGGAGAATAATTTGGAACTAGCTATAAAACTGTATACTCTTTGATCTAGCAATACTTCTACTACATCTCCTAAAGAGATCATAAAAAAGGGGAAAGAATGTATATGTGCAAAAATATTTATAGTAACCCTTCTTGTAGTATTAACATATTTGGAATTGAGGGGATGCCCATCAATTGGGGAATAACTGAACAAACCATGGTATACGAAAGTAATGAAACACTACTACTATGCAATAAAAAATAATAAATAGGTAGATTTCAGAAAATCTTAGACTTATAGAAACTGAAATAAAGTGAAATAAGCAGAACCATGAAAGCATTGTATACAGTATCAGCAACACTGTGTGATGAGCAACTATGAATAACCTAGCTCTTCTCAGCTACAATAATTCCAGATATGTAAAAAGGACTCATGAAAGAAAATGCTATCCGCAGCCAGATAAAGACCTGATGAACTCTGAATGCAGATTGAAGTATACTTTTTTCACTTTATTTTTTGTTTTTTTCCTTTTGATCTATTTTTTTTCACAACTGTGACTAATATGGAAATGTTTTACATGATAGCACATGCATAACCTTCATCAAATCGTCTAATATTTTAGGAAGAAGGAAAGGAGAGAGGGAGAAAAATTTGGAACTCAAAGTCTTATAAAAATGAATGTTAAAAATTGTCTTGACTGCAACTGGGAAAAAGTACTATTAACAATTTTAAAATGAAAGACAACAGTTTAAAAAAAGACTGCGTATTTTTCAGTATATGTGAAATGTGTAATTTTATATTATGGTTATTTGCAAATATGCCATAGGTTCTATACTAAATAAACTATATGAGGTGAGAGACCTCATTGCACTTGAGCACTGACCTCTTTCAGGGATGTAACAAATCTTGAATTCTACTTTGCATAGAGTAGAAATTCAATTTAATTCAATAAGTTTTTATTTTTATTTTTAGGGTTTTTTTGTAAGGCAAATGGGGTTAAGTGGCTTGCCCAAGGCCACACAGCTAGGTGATTATTCAAGTGTCTGAGGCTGGATTTGAACTCAGGTACTCCTGACTCCAGGGCCGGTGCTCTATCCACTGCGCCACCTAGCCGACCCTCAATAAGTTTTTATGAATCATTTAAGTATTAAGTCTCTGTGCTAGGCACCAGGGACATATAAAGTTAAAACAAAAAGTCCGAACACACTGCATCTGCCAAATGGGATGAGCTCAAAGTAGTGAAGTCCTGGGCTAATCTTTAGAAAGTAAATCACAGAATTCAGAATTCATGAGGTTCATTTTTGGAGCTAGTTCATTAGATCATCAAGGCTTCAAGATCTGAATTAAAAAGAAAAGAAAGCTGCTGAAATGTTCTGTTAGTTCTTATGAATCATCCTTACCTGAGTGGCACCAATACTCTGACTGCATTGAGATGAAGACAAGCTGCCCAGAATCTTAAAATTCTTCAATAAAAGCAAAAATCCAGCAACTGCAGATTTTCGGGCTTCAAGTTGACTGGCTCAAGGAATTAAAAAAAAAGAAAATCAACAAATGGTACAAACTTTATTACAAACAGGTTTCTGAGAAAAATCTAAATCTTTTCTCTACAAATAGGGAATCTATATGAGCAAGTAACAGATACAAATTGAATTTAGATATCCAAAGTTGCTTAAAATAATTAATGGTTCCAAAAATAATTATTTCAAAAATTGACTATTTAAACTCATGACAACACTGTAGTTCCTTCTATCTTTCTGACAAAATGATAAAAGGTTTAAAAACAAGATTGTTCATGGATCATACGATGAAATAACTGAAGTTATCTATAAGGAATGTATTTTGACATTTTATACACACACACACACACACACACACACAGATAGGTAGAATTTCTCTTTTTGGGCTGAAGATGGAAATGGTAAGAAATGAATTTTAGGCTCCCAAAGCTTACTCACTTGGCAAACATGGCTTTTCGGAGAACAAGTATTAGAGAATCTCTCATTGACATGCTGACTTTTAAAAGGGGCTAAAAGGAAAGAAAGAATCAGTGAGTGAAAACAAAGCAGAGTTTTTGAGCACATGTAGAACTTAGCTTGATTTTTGCTGGATATAGTTACCAATCCATATGAAATTTCAGTCCCTACACACTTAAGTTATGCTTTTATTATTAATACTTTATGATCAGTGTTTTCTTTGCTAGGCTAAAAAAAGTTATTTCAGGTGTGACAACAAAGAAATAGCTTTCTATGAAATGCTGTACAAAACTAGCTTTGAAGTCCACTGTGAAATATGGTCCATAATCAATAATCCTCAAAGAAACCCAAAATTTTGCAGATATATTATTAACTTTAAAATATGCTGAAGGAGATTAAGTTTGGTGAAAAGGACAGAGAAATAGACTATTTCTTAATTTAAAATTTTCCATTTTTAGAATGGAGCAGGTAGATTTTCTCCTATATTCATATTTATGTCTAAATAGATCAGCTATGCCAAGTTCCCCCCCTGAATTGAGGGGTCTCACCTGCACTGCTTTGAGCAGGCCCTGCACAGTGTGAAGGGGCAGAAAGGACAAATAGTCAAAAGCTTCAGTGACTTTTGATGAACAACTCTGAAGGACCAAAGGTGCATATATGATGATATTTGACAGCAGATCTGAAAAACAGAATCACTTATCAGTCACATGAGATAACTGAAGACCACAAATATTGCAATTTGAATGGAACTAAAAGGAAAATGTATACAGGAGAAAGAGAAAAGTTTATTTTGCCTTTTCCTTCACTGTCATCAGAACTTGAAAAAGGGCCTTTTTCAATGAATGAATGAAAAAAAAATGTTTATTAAGCACTTACAAGTACCAAGCACCATGCAAAATGCTGGTAATCAAGACAGCAAAGCAAGACAGTTCCTGTTCTCAAGGGGCTCCCATTCAGAGAGAAAGACAGTATGTACAGGAAACTTCAGCTGCAGAACAAATGGAAAGTCCCATCTGTGCAGCAGATAGTAATGTATCATTTTTAGTACCATTTCCATTAAGACCACTATATCTCTTTCCAACAGTGAAACATTTGACAACACCAAGGACTCTCTTCCTGGCCTTCAGGAGCCTGTGGATGTGGAGGTTGTAGGATTACAGTACCTGCCAGGTCACCTATAGCACACATCTCCACTGAAGTCCTATTCTGATGACTTCATGTGGTGTGGAGGCCATCATGGGTTCCAGAAGGCCATGCCAGTAGACTGAATAAGTAAACAAATGATGAAGAAAAGAGACACTAGATTTGAGGTTTTAAAAAATTGTATTTACCTACCTCATCTGCCACTCATATGCATAATTCTGGGCAAAAGATTTTACTTCTCAGAAATTCAGTTTCTTTTTCAGTAAAATGAGGACTAGATGACTTCTAAAACTCCTCCTAGGTCTACATCCATGTCTTAAATAAAGGATAAATTCTAGTGGTTCCTACCAAACTGAGAAGATTTTTAAGAGAAGACAAGACTCAAGAAATTCCAATTACACTACCTAAACAAAAATGCATACATTCTATTTCAAACTTTCAATCAATCAACAAATAGTTGTTAACTGCTTATTACATAAAAGGTACTATGTATTCATTGCTGTAGCCCCTGGATAACATAGAGACAAGGGCAAATAAAGCTTGGTTACTGTCTTCAATGAGCTTATAGAATTAAACTGAAGTCAATACAAAAACCCAAAAAAGTTCATTTAGCACAGAAACTGACACAAGATAGTAGTGGATATGGCGTTAGACTCAAGAGAGTAATAATGGAGAACTGGACCTGAAGTAAAGAAAATCTGAGTTTAAATTTTGTTGTCAACAACTGCTTGCTATGTGACCATGGCTAAATTACGGGAAACTCACCTCTGTAAAGTGGGATAATACCTAATTATCTATCTTACACTGTTGCTGAGATTCAAATAACATAATAGATGTAAAGTGTTTTTACAGATCAAATGCTTTAAAAATTATTATTATAAAATAAAAATGAGAGCCATATTAAATTGGGAATCACTGATGAGATGATTCAGAACAGTTTCAGAGAGGACAAAGTATACAAAGATAGGTCTTGAAAAATAAGAAAGCATTAGAGAAGGGTATTCTTTGAAAATACTATATTGTTCAGTCATTTCAGTTATGTCATGATTCCATTTGGTGTTTTCTTGGTAAAGATACTGAAGTAGTTTGCCACTGAGTCAAGAGAGTTAAGTGTAACACATTCAGGATCACACGGCTAACGATGTCTTATGCCAGATATTTGCACTCAGGAAGATTTATCTTCTTGTGTTCAGTCTTGGATATATAGCCACCTAGTCATAGATTCACTCTATCCTCTGTGTCACCTAGCTATAGCATGACTAAAAATCATGGATACATAAATTGATTAAAGGGATAGAAAGTAGAAGAGTTTGGGAGTTTAAGAAAATGAATTAAGTAAATCTTGAAACCCAGTCTTCCTAAAAAGGTTTAGTGCCATTTGAATCAATGGTGACATGCCAGCAAAGAAAGCTAAAGACTTTTGTGAAACCATTTGGGATTTTCTTGGCAAAGGTACTAGGATTGGGTTTGCCATTTCCTTCTCTTAGCTAATTTTGCAGATGAGAAAACTGAGGCAAAGAGAATAAATGACTAGCTCAAAGTGAGAGTTAGTAAATGTCTGTAACAAGATTTAAACTCAGGTCTTACTGACTCCAAGTCCAGTGCTGTGCTCATTTCCACAACTAGCTACCCCTAATGAAAATTGAAGCAACACTAAAAGTCATAAGAATAAAAGCTTGAGTGAGCTTCTGGAAAACTGATGAATTTGACCTGATGAGAAGTTTGAGTGAAAAGAAGGAGAAAAATAGAACAAGTTTTCAAACAAAGACCAGGTCCATGCATCAAATTTGTGTCATTTTAGCTCTTGGTAAAATTTTCACAAACATAGTTAAAGTTGCATAATACATAAAAATATAACAACCGTACTCTTTGGAACTTAATGACTAACAATGTCTAAGTCAAGAATTCCATTATACTGGCTGCCCAAATTTTTTTATAGATAGATCAGTGAAAATATTCCAGGAAATTTCCAGAAAGTTGCCCCAATACTTTCTGACTCATTACCTAAGAAATGACTGATGGAAGAAGATGCCTTGGAAACAACTCTGTTGAGGACTTGCTCGACAATCTCTTTTCTGATCATCTCATGGATCTGGAAAGAATAGAAAAACTAAATGGAGATTTTCCCTCAGGATATTGAAATCTCTTCAAGGTGACAATAACTCACTTTTTAAAAATCTTAGTAGTATTTTTTTCCAATTTCATGTAGAGTTTTTCAACATTGATTTTTGTAAAATTTTCTTCCTCACTCCCATTCCCCAAGAGAGTTTCCCCCAATTTCTAGCAATGACTAATCTACAGGGTAGTGATCTACTGTTCTAGCTCCTATAGAAAGTTCATTTTGGTAAAGATTCTTAATTGTATTCTATTCTGCTATGGCAAATCTAATTTATTTCAGTACTTAGACTGGTGAAAATGTGGCTAATTTATTTAAATAGACTAGTAGCAAAATGTGCTAAGTTGTCACTAGCAAGATAAAAGAAAGTAAGTTTTTATATTTTTAAATCTTACATATTCTTTAAAAAATTCAGTTTATCAGTTGTTTGTGACATTTAAAAGTTCAACTGTGCACTTAGGCCTTTAAAAACAGCAATTAGCCATAATTTCTAGAATTATCACATTTCCACTGACCTAAGCTAACATCTCTATGCAAAAGAAATCACATAAAAGGGTCCAAAAATGGATGACCATTTGAGGGAAGAATACCAAAATAGTATTTAAGATTTTAAGTTCAAAATTCTGAGGAAACACTAGAAATGGTAGAATAAGCTTAAAGACATGGCAAATCAAAGCGTGTGTGTGTGTGTGTGTGTGTGTGTGTGTGTGTGTGTGTGTGGTGGGGGGGGGTTGCAAGGCAATTGGGGTTAAGTGACTTGTCCAAGGTAACACAGTCAGGTCATTACTATAAAGTGTTTGAGGCCGCATTTGAACTCAGTTCCTCCTGACTCCAGGGCTGTTGCTCTATTCACTGTACCACCCAGCTGCCCCTTTGTGTATTTTTTTTTTTGCAAGGCAATGGGGTTAAGTGGCTTGCCCAAGGCCACATAGCTAGGTAATTATTAAGTGTCTGAAGCCGGATTTGAACTCAGGTACTCCTGACTCCAAGGCCAGTGCTCTATCCACTGGGCCACCTAGCTTCCCCCTCCTGTGTATTTTTTTAAAAAGAAAATCAACTAAATAGAATTTCTAGATATTAAGGATTCATCAGTTTGTTACTGAAATGATGGTATTATCAAACAATCCCATTTCTTGTCCTCAGGCAGAAACTACACCCACACTCACATCCATGTATTTTACCTCAACTTCCAGATTATAAATCTTACTTGTTCAGAACATTTCATTTTATTATTGCTGAAAAATATGTCAAAATGAGATAACCATTCAGTCTACCAACTGAAACAGAGGCTAATTTGTAGTCTTACCTTAAAAGTTTCCAACAGAATATTAGCTCCCAATCTGCATGCTTGTTGAGGTGGTGTTTTGGAAGGAACTAAGCTGGCTTCAGTAGTTTTTCCTCCAAGTATCTTCTTTGGTCCATATGAGTCCATCAGAATGAAACCAAGTTCTACTAGGCCCTGAGTGACATGATCCCAGCTGTGAACACTAATGGAACAAATCTTAGCTTAAAAGGATAGCATTACTAATTCAACAATATGTTTTAAACACCCATTGTGGACAGAACACTATGCTAGGCACTGGAGAGTTATAAAATTTAAAAAGAAATGGACAAGTTCTCAATATGCTTATCCCTCTGGAAGGTCGCAGTCTAGCAAAGGGATAGTTGCACACTTAATTATAGTAAACAATACTAGTTGTTAAATGAACTATAGATAAAAATGATACATGAAGTCCAAGGGTAAGGACAATACTGCTCAAAAATCACCAAGAAGAGATGGCACTGGAGTGATCCTCAGAGGATGGACAGGAATTCAATGAGCAAAGAAGATTTCATTCATGAAGAATAGTAACACCAGACTCATGAAGGTGGCAAAACCTAAGACATAGTTACTGATCAGAGCAATCCAATTTTACTGAAGAACAGAGTATCTAAAACTGAAACTACGAGACAAAATGACAGGCAAAGTAATCTTTATATAAAATTGAAACACTTTTTGCACAAGCCAATTCAATACAGCTAGAATGAAAAAAAACAATTGGAAGGAAAAACTATCAAACTTCTTTGGTAATGGTCTGATATCTGAAATATATAAGGAATTGATAAAATATAAAACAAGAGTCATTTTCCAATAGAATAAAGATATGAACAGGTAGTTTTCAAAAGAAATGCAAATTATTAAACCAAATGAAAAAATTCTCCAAATCATTAATTAGAAATATGCAAATTAAAATAACTCTGAGGTTATACTTCATGCTTATCAAATTGGCAGACAGTACAAGAGGAAAATGGTAATTGTTGGAAGAGCTTTGGTAGTATAGGGAAACACATCTTATTGGTCAAGCTATGAACTGTTTGAATCATTTTGGAAAACAATTTGGAATTATACCCTCAAAGTCACTAAATTCATACCCTTTGATGCAGCAATACCACTAGGAGGCATATATCTTAAAGAGATTTAAGGAAAAAAATCTCAGATTCTGTGGGAAAAGATTGTAAGAAGAGAGAGGCTTTGAGTTGAATTAGAAAAAAATCATGTGACTTGGAGGAATTTAGACAAGTAAAGAAAGACATTGAATTTGGTGTGGAAAAAACTGGCAAAATTGTGTAGAAATTGAAGAAAATTTGAAGAACAATAATTTTTCAGGTCCAAATGCAGATTCCATCAAGTTGAAAAAGAAGCAGGATTAAAGACAATTAAGAAAGCTATAAAAGAATTAAAGAAAATTAGGAGGTGGAAACTGGAGAGACTCAAAAAAGCTAAGGAGTAGATAACGGGCAAGATAAGACAAAGCAAAATAAGAAAAGTTAAGTGAAACAGAAAGTTAAGTAAGGTGATAGTGTGGATTGATGACTGGGGTAAATGAGTTATAAAAAGTTAGCTTTTAAAACTATAAAAAGTTTCAATTAGGAGCTTAAAGTTGAGATATAAATACTCATAGGTAACAAAAAAGGTCAGGGAAGGAGCCATGATGGCATAGAGAAGCCAGGAAATTGCCTGAGCTCTCCCCAGTTTCCCTTGGAAACATTAAATCAAGCCACTAAAAGAATTCTGGAACAGCAATATCTACTTTAGGAAAGATCTGTCTTTCTTGGGTAATGGGAAAGGAGAGTCCAGGTCAGGCAATGTCTAGGCAAACCACACAAAACCACAGCAAAGATCAGCAACCAAGGCTTCATGGTCCTAGCTCAAAAAGTCAATGGCAAAGCAGGTCAGATGCTGCCAGAGCAGCAGGCAAACCACTAGTTCCAAAACCCAGGGTAAAAGAGATACATCTAGGCTGGACTACTATAGCACAGTGGGCAAGCTGTCAGCCCCAGAGACTCTGGTGTAGAAAGCCAGTGACCAGATTCCTGGCCCTCAGTGAAAGAAGCTTGGCACAGAGCTCCCTGAAGCCCAGAAGGAGAGTTCAACTTTTTAAAAAAATGACCTTATTTATGGACACATTTCCTAAGATACTGGTTGGCCCACATATGTGGAATGAAACCATATTTTTCAAAGCAATAATGGCAGATGGGAAAGCATTATTTGTTAACTCACCTATTCTTAACCACTTCAAGGATCATGGTAGAAATACAAGATTTTTGAGGGACAAGGTTCTGCAGAAACTTTGAGCTGTGAAGAAGCTGAAGATCCTTGAAGCTTTTGAGAATTGATGTTTTCAGAAGGTCAAATACCTAATGCAATTAGAAGAAAAAGAAATCAAACAAAAATACAGCAACTCTCACTATCATCTTCTTATGTTAATATTATTAAATGTTTATCAGAACACAATCAAATGAATCAGGGAGACTTGGTTCTGTTCCTTGTCAATCAACAGTTGCATTCATGTAGTTTGGGTTTTTTTTTTTTTTTTTTTAGGTTTTTGCAAGACAATGGGATTAAGTGGCTTGCCCAAGGCCACACAGCTAAGTAATTGTTGAGTGTCTGAGGTCACATTTAAACTCAGGTACTTCTGACTCCAGGGCCGGTGCTCTATCCACTGCGCCACCTAACAGCCCCATGATATTAGTTTTGAAAGAGATACTTGCATATATCATATTCAGTCTCCAAATTGTTTTCTTGCTTTAGATTTGAGTTGTTATAAACAGAATTAAAGCCTGATGAATATGTTTAGTAAGAATGGAATACACTTTTCCAAAGACACATCAATAATTTTATAATTTCAGTAACTGGAAACCAATTCATAATTTTTAGTTAACTAATAATTTTTTTAGATCACTCTTAAATCTGTTTCAAATCCAAATCTCATTCGTTTGGTTTTTATGGTCAGCAGGAATCAAAATTTTCAGGTGCATTATTACACTCCCTCCTTTTCTCATTCTTAAATATCCTCTCTTAAATCTATAAATGTTTTCACATTACTTTTTGAAAATTTCAATTGCCTAATGCAGTTATTTATCAAATATTCCTTTTATCCTTGACAAGCTTCATGTTCCCCAGGTTGGGAACCCCTGATCTAAAACTTTGTCCTTGAGAGAATAGATTACAAATCATTCATTCTAACTCTTTGGTGTTAGGGAGACAAGAATTTTGAAGAGAAAGGACACCAGGTTGCTATATCCTTCTGACCAATCTACCCTCCTGAACTAATTTTTATTCAACTAGAAGCAATTTCTTAAAAATCATTTGTTAAAGTTATTATCCTTGCTTTTGGGAGCTCTCTTTCTTATTTCTACTCTTACTTCTTCTAACCCCTAATTTTTCTCTAAGAAAACAAAGACGAGGGGAAGCTAGGTGGTGCAGTGGATAGAGCATCGGCCCTGGAATCAGGAGTACCTGAGTTCAAATCCAGCCTCAGATACTTAAGAATTACCTAGCTGTGTGGCCTTGGGCAAGTCACTTAACCCCATTGCCTTGCAAAAAAACCCCCACAAAAACAAAGACATGAGAAAGCAACATATAAAGGTCAGTCACCCTGGCCACCCAAATAAAGACTCTAAACTATATAAACAATGGCAGAGACCCATGCTTCCATGGGCAATTCCCCCAAGGAAATAGAGAAAATGCTCACTAACAACACACTAGGTGTTGAGGAATCCACATAAATACCTGCTCCTCAAACCTTTGTATTCTTGCTACTGAGAGTAGAAGTGCAATGCTGAAGGGACATATAGTCTTGTTGGCATCTCCTTGCTGCCCAGCCTAGGATAAAGAAATCAGAAGAAAAGTTACTACTTACAGAAATAAAAGGACAGCATAGCAAAAAATACAACAATTTTTAAGTAAGGAGTCTTTCTCTCTAGGGGTTTAAAAGCACCTAATATATTTTTTGTATATAACTACTCAACAGGCATTAATTGATGATTCACCTTCATAGAAACCCTATGAAGCTGGTGGTTTGCTCTTTTTCTAGAGTGGTTGGTTAGTGACATTTATTTGACCCAATACTGCGCTGTTAGGAAATCTAGTCCTTTTCCTATTAAGTATTCCCTCAAAACAAGGTAGAATAGCCAGTAACTGAGTTTAAAAAGCATTCTTCTTGCTATTAGCAGTATCTATACAGAGCTTTAAAAATTACAAAGTGCTTTCCATGCCTTATCTCATTTGATTCCCAAATAAGATTGTTGGGGAAGGTATTCTATGTCTTTCCTAGAGGAGAATTCCAAAGTTCATACAAGTTCAGACACAATGCTAATAAATAAGGACAGGTGCTGGATTGAAGTCCCTGACTCCATGGCCAGTCCTCCATCCACTATATGAGACTGCCTATCCATCAGAGTACTGATAGGAAGTGGCAAGTTGAGTAATCTGTTACAAATTATTAATTGATAAAAATCTAAATACTTTTAAATTCAGAGGTTCTACTTTCATTACATTGCTCAGCAGGAGATATGACTAGGAGATTATGTAAGGCTCTGTCCAGAACAAATGTTACCATAATTTTTTAGAATAGAAAACTGAAACCAAGGTTTAAGTTCATACAAGATAATAATTGAGAAAAGACTATTTACTATCATATGATAGTTTTTTTTCATTAAAATGCAATACTATCAAGCTTTAAATGAAAACTGCTGGCTTACTTAATGATATTGAAGATCATTTGATCCAACTTTTCGTGTAGAAAAATACTCTACTTTAATTCTCACTTGATTCCTGGTATTACTGAGCAACATAAACTGATTTACAGTTTACATCTCTTTCCATTTCACCAGAAGACATTGACTCACATTCAGTTTTTGCTTTACCTTTAAGTGTTTCATGAGTTCTCTGCCTAGGTCCCGGTCCAACTTGATGGCAAACACAATGTGCAGGATAATGGTGCCTTCCACATGACGTAGTTCGCCAGATGGCATTGTGACAAGATTGAACAGACTAAAGGAATAGAAAAAAGGAACTGGGCTACAAGTCACCGGGCCTGAGCAAGAAGCTGAGACACTTAGGCACTAGACCCAATCATACTAGGCTCAAATAAAAAAGAAATTGACTTATTCAATAAATATTTTTGATTGTCTACAATGTGCAAGGCAGTATAGGACAAGAAGCAGTCTTTGTTTTCCAGGAACTTAAAATTGAACAGAGAAAATAAAAGATTTACTCAAAGTCCAAGAAAGACACTAAGTATTCAAAGAATTCCAAGGAAGGAGAAATCACTGATCACTCAAAGTTTCATTAGGACATGGCACTTAAGCCTGACCTTTAAAAATGGGTAGGACTGGAGCTGGAGAGGGCACTGCTAGTAGAAGAAATGGCGTAAGTGAAGTTAAAGAAATAAGGAAGGGTATATACTAAAATATTTATAGTGACATTTGTAGCAGCAAAGAGCTGAAACCAAATTAGGGTCCTGACTACTAGGGATGTAGTGATATATAATGTGGTACAATGTTGTAAGGGAATATTACTGTGCATAAGAAACAATGAACTTTAGGAATGCATAGAGGTAAAGGAAGACTATACTATAGGTTCCTATAAACTAATAAGTAAAGATAACTGGGAAAGCAATATATATATAATAATTATAACAAAACAATGGATAATAGCCATAAAAGAACAAAGTTGGATTTTTTTATAATGATATTAACCAAGCTTGAGGCTAAAGAGAAAAGTTAAATCCTTTACTTTACTGGAAATGTGGAGGACTACAGGTATGGAATGTTGCATATAAAATATTCAATGTTAACGTGATGGTTAGTTTTGCTAAACATTTTTTTCCCCTTTTCATTTTTTTTTGTAACAAGGAATGGGTGTTTGAGAAAGGAAATATATATACATGTATATGTATATGTATATGTATATGTATATGTATATGTATATGTATATATGTGTATATTTGGAAATTAAGGTAATATAAAACAAAAGATAACAATAATTTAAATTGTTTTTAAAAATAATGAATAAATGTTTTATCAAGAACAGAAATTTAACATGTCTTCTATGAAGTATTACAATGTGAAGTAGAACCAAAAGAACAATTTATATAGTAACAAGATCAGCACTTAAAAAAATAACTTATTTTGAAAAAATAATAATAATAATATTATTAACCATGACTGCATAGGATCAATGAGGGAGAAACTATCTATATCCTGACAGAGGGGTATGGACTCAAGGTACCAAATAAATCAAACATTTTGTATGTGGCAAATGTATACATTTGTTTTCCTTGACTATACCTATTTGTTACAAGGATTGTGTTTTCTTATTTTCAATTTAGGGGAGGGATTTGGGAAGGGAAAAAAAGATAGAGATAAAGTCACTGAAGCATTTTAAAATCACAGAAAACAAAAGTTCTGAAGGAGACACAATGATAATAACTTTAAAAGTAATACATTAAGTAATATGTTAAGATAACTTTAAAAGTAATATGTTGCATTTATTATACTTTTTAGTTTATTTATTTAGTTTTTTAGTTTTTACTAGGGCAATGGGGTTAAGTAGCTTGCCCAAGGCCACACAGTTAGGTAATTATTAAGTGGCTGAGGCCAGATTTGAACTCAGGTACTCCTGACTCCAGGGCTGGTGCTCTATCCACTGTGCCACCTACCTGCCCCATATTTATTATATTTTTTAAAAAAAGTAACCTGTACCTAAGAGATTCATGGTATCACATAATTTTCTTTTTCCAGTTTAAATAGGTATACAGAATTGTTTATTGGGAGGAAAGAAGGGTTGGTTGTCAATTCATGACACACACAAAAAAACTGAAGGTCTTTCAGTCACTACTGAGGTGAACAAGAAAATAAGCCTTTGCAGTACTTTCCTGATACAGACACATTACTCTGGCTCCTGTGGGTGCAGCTCCATGCCAAGGAACCTTAGCTTTAACTAGGGGAGGGAGGGGTCTGTGGAAGAGTCCACTATACAATAAGCAAGAACTATTTGTATTTGAAACTTGGGAATGTTATTTCAAGTACAACAATTCAGGAAATAGCTCAATTCTCTGTTATTTAGTGTGGATTATAGCAAGAATAAATACAAGGATTTTTATATAAAAAACCCAGACACCATAGCTAACAAAATAGGTTATAGGAGAATGATAGAAAATTGAGAGGGTAATTAATTGCAAACTCCAAAGTTTCATTGCAGGGTAAATAGAGACTAGGAAGGTTTTGGGTCTGGGAAGCCAAAAAAGTAGCAAGAAAAAAAAAATTAATTATGCACAACTAAAAATTTTTGTTTTATGTAAAGACTGACAAACTGCTTTCTGTGGGGGGGGGTAGGGGGAGGGAAGTAAGATTGGGGGTAAAATTTGTAAAACTCAAAATAAATAAAATCTTTAATAAGAAAAAAATTTTGTTTTACAGGAGAATGAATTTTTAAAAACCATTTCAAACCCTATTGTATAATACTCACTCATCACCACTCTCTTCCTCCTTGTGTGATTTATCCAACTGACTGAAGAAGGCTATAATTCCTTCCAGAACTTTTATCCTACTTCCCTGGAAGATAACAAAAATAAATGAGCTAAATTATTCAAGTTTAACACTGCCTTTAAATCTAAGGGATCTTCCTTAAATTTTTACTCATTTATTTAAGGCAATGGAGTTAAGTGACTTGCCCAAGGTCAAACAACTAGGCAATTATTAAGTGTCTGAGGCTGGATTTGAACTCAAGTACTCCTGGACTCTGGGGCTGGCACTCTATATTCACTGTGCCACCTAGCTGCCCCATTCCAAGGGATTCTTAAAGCATAAAGCTAAATGGATTCAAACTAAATGCTAAGGTCACATATTGGAATACTTTCATGTGAGTGGCTCTGAGAAACCAGACAACAAAAAAACACTACATTGTGACCTATATGCCATAGCCACTAATTTTGCTGCTAAGTATAAAATGTAGCCTGCCACCATGTATGTAAATTTTTCTCAGTAGGAAAGTATGAAATGCAGTCAAATGTACCCTTACAACTGAAATGCAGAATCTATGACCTGGAATATTTCTAGAGTTATCTCTAAACTCTAACCTGGGAGGATAATAGGTTGGATCACTCTGAATGGCTCATTTCCATTTGATTAGTTCAATTTCAAAATTTAAAAGCATAAGTCTTTTTCATTCCTACCTTAGAGGAAAGCAACAGAAGCTGGTAGACCAAAGGAGGTATCTCTTGGAGGTCCAACTTGGAGAGCAGCCTCAGGACCTTTTCTACCACAAATTCTAATTCTTCTATACTTAGAGGGACATCCCTGTGGATCAAACATTTTTTTTGGTTGTTTTTGCAAGGCAATGGGGTTAAGTGACTTGCCCAAGTTAGTTAAGTATTAAGTGTCTGTGGTCATATTTGAATTCAGGTCCAACTGACTGAGGGGCCAGTGCTCTATGCACTGTGCCACCAAGCTACACCAGGTCAAATATTTTTATAGCCCATGTACATACCTGAAAGTCCAAATGCTATTTACTTCTACCTTAATGTTTCACAAACACATACAGTTCTGAGACACAAAATTCCAAGGTATCACTGGATTAATCTACCTTTTGATTTCTGACTAGAGTGCCTTAGAAGAACCAATAAACTCACCCAAGAAAGGGCCAGATGCAGAGATTGATGGGACCTTACAATCTGACTCAAGTCACTCATTTTTCAAATAATGAAAGTAAAGCCCACAAATATTAAGTGACTTGTCCAAGGTTATACACAGATCAAGTCTTCTGACTTGTCCAGCTTTTTTTCACTAGACCATATTCCTCTTATAAACTTATACTTTGCTTTAAAAAGGTACAATTGATGACAGAGAGGATGAGTTTTTAATAGGAAATATAATAGCAATGAGTAACTAATACAGACATTTCATAGATGACTCTCTGACATATGTGGGAATATTATGCAACAAGTTTTTAAAAGGACAGGACAGGGGAAAAAAAAGACAACAAGTTTACCTGAACATAGAAGTAAGCTGAATTACAAACTGCTGGTCCCATCTGATTAAACAAAATGTCAAAAGAAGAAAAAGTTACTAATTTTAATTTGCCAATATTAGCTAAGAGAAAGCAATTTTAGCTGGTTCAAGCTTGGTTTGACACTTAGATAGCAGTATAATTTTAATAAGAAATGGTAAGTTTTTGCAGCCCTCATTTCTGTCTTTTTGACACACACACACCACAAACACCAAATACAAGGCAATTCTATTAATTGAGAGAAATGGCTCTAGTTTTTAGGGAATTTTATTAAACAATTTTTTATTTCTGCCTTTACCACCATAGCAGTGTTTATTTATAGTAAAAATGAAGAAGTAAACTTGCTCCACCGTTTAAGTGGGCACCACGTAATGTAAGTGACTCAAGATTTAAAAAACCAAATAAACAAGACAACAACTGGTATGGCACTTCCATGAACTTCAAATCATCTACTCAGCAGGTTTTTTTGTGGGTTTTTTTGGGTGTTTGCAGGGCAAATGGGGTTAAGTGGCTTGCCCAAGGCCACACAGCTAGGTAATTATTAAGTGTCTGAGACTGGATTTGAACCTAGGTACTCCTGACTCCAGGGCCAGTGCTTTATCCACTATGCCACCCAGCTGCCCCTACTCAGCAGTTTTTGAATTTAGTGTATTACAATACACAGAATTCAACCCTAAACAAAAACCCAGGATTTGAAAAAAGACAAAAGCAAGAGACCAAGACCACATATGGAAAAGAACAAAGAAGAAATTTTTTATTGCTTTTGCTTCTGTAGATTTGCACTATGCAATAATTTTTAAAAATTAGCTCATATAACCTCTACTGTCTATGACAATCTATAGTTTGACAGGGATTCCTCTGAGTAATTTTCAGCCTTTTAATTACAAAAGGTTTCTTACCTTTTGACTCAGAGTCTATAAAATTATGTTAGGGAGCAGGAATTCAATTCTTTTCTTGAGAAACTATGTCTGTCATGCACAGAAGAAATAATTGTCCTTTTCTCCTCTCCAAAAAAGTATCAATCACCTCCCAACTTTTCCACCTGCCTGACCACTGACACTGACCACACTGACATAGGTGCAAAAGGACCTTCAAAATCATTTGGACCAACACTCTTACTCTAAGCCTTAAGCAGCTAAGATCTCATGCCAATAGAGAAAGACAAAAAGGAAGTGGATAGACTATGATATAATGAAATCCAAAGAGTAAGGGAATATCTCATCATAAAAAGAGTGGAGTGAGGGAGTAGTAACTTTATTAGCTTGAGAAGTTGAGAACACCTGAAGTTCCAAGATGTTTCTGAAGTGGTACTTAGTGATCCAAATCCCTACCCTAAAAGGGAGCTGTTCAAGGAACTGGAATATGCTTCACTGGGAACATGAATAGAACATTTAAAATTTTTCAATTCTTATGGACTAAAATAATTTCAATATAAATTAAATGATTCTATAATGGTAGGACATATGACAAGAATACAAGTGGAAATTTATTGTTCAAAGAAATAAATTTTTGCTCTTTGCAAACATGGATAGCTCCCAAAAAACCACATGACTGAAAAACTTACCTGCTAGAACACAGAGTGTTAATCAGCTGCTTCTTATATTCTTCACCATTTAGCTCACCTAAAAAATACAAACTGTTCAACAACTGTTCCATTTTCTTTCACTGATTCTCTATCTCATACCCCACAGGAACTCTTCCAAACAATACCCTCCTCAGTCTCTCAATCCCCACACTCACAGTACACACAATACATTCTCCTATACTTCAGTGAGAAGATTGCTCCTCTCCAAAGTGTCCAATCATTAGCCACTGTATCCTTTTCTCTAGCCTGTGATTCTATATGATGACAGCCAGTCCTTCTACCCACACATTTGATCCCAGACTTTCTTGCTATTTTCCAGGAATCACCTCTACTCTCTCATGCTTCTTCAGTTCTCCCCTCCCACCTGATTTCTTCTCATCTTCCTAAAAATATAATCAGGTTTTCAGCCTAAAAAGCTTTTCCTTAGTCCAATATGACTACCATTGCTTTCTTCCTCCTCAGTTATCAATTTTTATAAAAATTATTTATGCCTTAGGACCAATATCTCTCTTCAACTCTTTGCAATGCGGTTTTTGATTTACTATTTCGAACTTTATTAACATTGATATCAATGTAACCTACAGAAGATACTATCCCCAAACTAATTACTGTAATTTTCACCACTCTCTCCAAGAGTTTATTTCCTTGTCAATGTGAACAAAGACTGTTCTTAAACTGGATTAAACAAAGACATTTCCCTCCTGGCTTGGTTAGCACAAACAATACAAATTCTCTCTGGGACAGGATATCAAGATCCATTCCTGAACTGTTTGTCTTCAATTCAAGGAAAATGCATTAGATCTTTCATTAATGTGAAATCATGACAATGATGTATTATTTCTTAATGTTTCCTAAAGTAAGAGGGCTGTGCTATAGATTTCCAAACTTTACTTGGGACTTCACAGAACACTTTGTTATAGACTTCTCTTATGCACTGATACTTCAATATTGCTTATTAAAGTTGTCTGTATGTATGACTTATCCCGCCCCCCCAAGACTGAAAGTTTCCTCAGCACTTACTTAAACTTCACACTTTCCCCAGCACCTAACATAATGTTCTGTATACAGAAGGTACTCATAAATGTTTCCTGAATTGAATTATTGAAAAGTTGAAAGAAATTACCTTTTCCATAAGCCAGGTTTTCCTTTTTGGTAGCTAGGGAGGTAAGGATAATAGGTAATAACTCCAAAGATTTCCCATTCACCAAGTTGCCTTCCCTGACAACATCAACAAATCCATTGGCTAGCTCCACCAATGAAGAGCCAGGCAAACTGTGAGCCTAAAAGTTCAAAGGTCAAAGAAATCGAATAAGGATCAGAAGTTGATTGATGTCTTTCCAAGAAGCAGTGAACTACTCCCAAAAGGCACAGGCAATAATTTGAAAGATCATTGCCTTTGTGTTAAAAATTAGAAACATAAAAAGAGTAAAACATCTCCCTCTAATTACCCTGTTTATTGCACAACAAACACATCAGGTTTTCAAAAGTATGTGACACAAGACTCAATGTAATTAAAATAGATGAACCCAAACTTTAAAAAATTGTTTCTCATAATAAAAGAAGGCATAGCGCTGAGCTTAATACACTGAAATTCCCCCCACTCTCCTTTTTATAAAATGTCAACCCAAGAGAGTCACCCCAAGGGATTCTTAGCTTTCATCCTACCTCAAGCATCAATAGCCCTGTGATCTCAGATGCCACTTCTCTATGCAGATCTCCTGATTCTACCAACTGGATACAATATTTGTATATTTTGAGTCTCCTAAAGGCTCCAGTCTCCTCAGAACATGGGGAACCTTATTGGTTTGGAAGAAAGGATGGGGGGAAGGCAGAAAAGAAGAAATACTACTATTATTATATGGGATACATAGAAAACACAGATTAAAAAAGACAAAGATTGATAAATCATGCATCTCTTTAATACGAATTACAGTGGTACCTAAGAGCTGTGGCCAAAAGGCAAATTCATTGTACTTTACATACTAAATTATTAACTCACTATAACGAAGATACATAAGATCTTCTTTTCTACACATAATTAGATAATGCAAGGGGGGAAAAGTCTCTTTGAGAGGCCATTTCTCACTGATTGTGACAACAGCAGTTGCCAAATAACCACCAACATAAGCAACCTCAAAACACATCAAATCAATCAAGGGCACACAGGGTTTGAAAAACTGGATTCTTTGAATTACAGAAATGCCTTTTCAGTAAGCTAAAAGCAGTAGAGTTCAGCAGAAGAGTCACTATAATTACTTCTAGGTTAGGAAAAAAACATCTTCAACAAGATCATGGCATATCCAGCAACAATAGAGGTGAATGTACATTACTGATAGCCTCTTTTTATTCTTCTCCTTTTACCTACAAAGCCTGCAAAAGACTAAAATAAAACCTATACTCTATTGACAGAAAAAAAGTATACAAAATAAATGCATATAAATTATTTCAAGGGAGGTGGTGAAGGGATCAGAATCAGAGAAGGCCTCCTGCAATATCTGATCTAAGTTTTGATGGGAGGTAGGGATTTCCAAAAGGCAGAAGTGGAGAAGAAATGTATTCTATATATGATGGGCAACCTGTTCAAAGGGATACTAGTAAAAGATAGTGTTGTAAAGGAGAAACAAAGAGGCCAGTTTGGCAGGAAAGCAGTTCATATGAAGGGAGAGTTATATGTAATCAGTTTGGAGAAGGCCAAAACCAGATTGTGCAGAGCTTTAAATACAACAGAGCCAGTGGTATCTCCTGAGTTGAGAAGTGACAGTCAGATATACGTCTGGGAGTATCATTTTGTTAACTGAATGGAAGAAAGATTATAAAGGGAGAGAGACTTAAGGTAGGGATATCAATTATGAAGTTTATTACACAGACTAATTGATAGATGATGACAAATGAACTACAATGATCATCATGAGTGGAGAGAAATGAATGGATGAGAGAGATATTATGGAGGGAGATTCAACAAGTCTTGGCAACAGATTGGCTATGGGAGGCAAAAGAAAGGGAAAAACTAAGAATGACTCCAAGACTGCAAACCTGCATGGTGAGAAGGATGGTGATATGTTAACTTTGACAGAAACAAGTTAAAAAAAGAGGAGAGAATGGGTAAAAAAGGAATTACTTTAATCATAATGAGTATGAATTAACCAGGGGAAAATGCCCAATAAGCAGCTAGATACACAGAATCTTAGGCTAAAGGCTGGATATACTTTTGAGAGTGACCTGCCAGGAGGGAAATATAGAAATAGAATAGGGAAAGTCCAAGAAAGAATCTTGAACCACACCCATAATTAGGATTATTTTGTTTGTTTGTTTATTTTTAAAGGCTGGGAGAAACCAGAGCAAGAGAAAGCAGGACCTGAGAAAGCCAGAGATAGACATCTAAGATTAGGGAGAAAGAGGTAGAAGAGTTGCACAATCTGCTCAAATAGATGAGATAAGATCCAAGTTATAAGTATTTAGTTAGCCTTTGAGGGATGGGCCACTTCTTTACATTGGAAAAGAAAATGGGGGGAAGGGATGTTATGCAGTTTTAAAATATGGGGGGAAAAGTTCACAGGAAATAGTCTATAATTTCTCAGTAAAGTATTTTTTAGAGTTCACAAATGAGAGAAAGGAGTCAAAAAGTTTGTGTATTAGGTTTAAGGAAAGAAAAATTTTTGAAACAAGTCCTTCAGGTAGGTAGTCCAATAGAGCCTGGAAAAGTAAACTTATTGCTTAATAGTAATGAGGATCCAGGTGAACAACAAAAACAGCAATGTGCCATTTTCTAATACGCATGTCCACCTCTAAGAGTATGAGACACACTTTATGACACTGTAGAACTAGAACCTATTCAAGAAATAGAAATAAAAGGGCTCTACCTACTTTTAAGAAAAAAAATTGGAATCAGGGGGTGGAGCCAAGATGGCAGCATGAAGGCAGCATTTCCCAGGAACTCCTTCTCCAAAATTCAAAAGGCAACAAATTATGACTCTAGCTAAAATTTAGAGGAGCAAAACCCACAGAAAGACTGAGTGATACCTTTTCCCAGTCCAAGATAACTCAGAAGTTCTGCAGGAAAGGTGTGTTTCACCAGGACTGGGGGTTGGGGAAAAAAGCTGTAGCTCCAGCCCAGTCCAGAGATCACCAGCAACAGCTTTAAGGGGCAGTGAGAGAACTCTGCTACACCAAAATGAGTGTGGAATGAGGAGTACGGGCCACAGAATCTGCAGTAAGAAACTGGAGAAAGCAGCCTGAACCCCCAGGGATGTTAAGGGAAGTCTGCAGAGATTTTTCTTCTCTCCCTTGGGGTAGGACTCTGCACTAGCCTACACTCAGATCCAGGTTGCAGTTTGGACTTCCATACTAGGTAGCCAAGCTGGATCCCTCCTTATAGCTCCAGGGCAGAGGGAAGTGGGCGGGGCATCTACATATCAAAGCACAGGCAAGAAAGCATAAGACCTTGGAGGAATAAAGGTCCCAGTGGGGTGTCCCCCCCCCAAAAAAACCCCAAAGCCTTGGAAGTGCTGTCTTGGGCTGAGGAAATGAGTAAACAACAGAAAAAAAAAGAATCAGACCATAGAGAATTACTTTAGTCCCATGGAAGATCAAAACACATACTCAGACAATGACAAAATCGAAGCTTCCATATCCAAAACCTCCAAGAAAATAGAAAATGGGCTCAGACTATGGATGAGCTCAAAAAAGACTTTGAAAAGCCATTAAGGGAGATGGAGGAAAAATTGGGAGGAGAAATGAGAGCAATGCAAAAAAAAAATCATGAAAAACCAAATCAACAGCTTGGTGAAAGATATAACACTGAAGAAAATAATACGTTAAAAATCAGTCTAGGCCTAATGGAAAAAGCAAAACAAAAGGCAAATAAGAAGAATGCCTTAAAAAGCAGAATTAGCCAGCTGGAAAAGGAGGTTAAAAAAACTCTCTGAAGAAAATTACTCCTTCAAATGCAGAATGGAACTAAAGGAAGCTGATGACTTTGCAAGAAATCAGGAAGAAATAAAACTCTTCCAAAAAAAAAAAGTCAAAAATTAGAAGAAAATGTGAAATATCTCAATGGAAAAACAACCAACCTCAAAAACAGATACAGAAGAAATAATTTTAAAATTATTGGGCTATCTGAGAGTCACAATCAGGAAAAGAACCTAGACTTCATTTTTCAAGAAATAATACTAAATATACTAAAGAGTATATTTAAGGGGGTGGCTAGGTGGCGCAGTGGATAAAGCACCGGCCTTGGAGTCAGGAGTACCTGGGTTCAAATCCGGGCTCAGACACTTAATAATTACCTAGCTGTGTGGCCTTGGGCAAGCCACTTAACCCCATTTGCCTTGCAAAATTCTAAAAAAAAAAAAAAAAAAAATACAGCAAAATTGCCCTGAGATCCTAGAAGCACAGGGTAAAATAGAAATCGAGAGAATTTACCAGTCACCTCTGGAAAGAGATCCGGAATATTACAGCCAAATTCCAAAACTCCCAAATCAAAGAGAAAATTCTAAAAGCTAAAAACAAACCAACTATGGAAGCTCCATAGTCAGGATTACACAGGATCTGGCAGCATCTACATTAAGGGCTCATAGGGATTGGAATATGATATTCCGGAAGACAAAAGATCTTGGTTTACAACCAAGAACCAACTACTCAGCAAAACTGAACATCTTTCAGAGGAAAAGATGGACTTTAAATGAAACAGGGGACTCTCAAACTTTCCTACTGAAACAACCAGAGCTGAACAGGAAAGTTTGATCTCTGCGTGGGATAAGAATCCACTTAAAAAAATATAGAGACTCCTCTGAGCAAAAAGGAAAGTTTATTTTGGCTTTCTCTGGGAAAAGGGTACCCCCAAGACTCACAAAGGTAGTGAAGACCAAGGAGCTGCCCCAAGGTGAAAGTCAAGCAAGATTATACAGCCTAGCTAGGAGATTCCCCCCTCCCTAACCCCTTCTCTTCCAACCTGATTGGTTAAGGTTTTCAGAGTTATAATCTTTGTTTGTTTTTAGGTTTTTGCAAGGCAATGGGGTTAAGTGTCTTGCCCAAGGCCACACAGCTAGGTAATTATTAAGTGTCTGAGACTGGATTTGAACCCAGGTACTCCTGACTCCAGGGCCCATGCTCTGTCCATTGCAGCCACCCCCTGGAATTATAATCTTTACGTGAAAAATTTGCCCAGCAACAAAAAGAAGAATAAAAGGTTTTCATAAAATATTACCTCACCATCCAAATAGCAAGGGTATCAGAAGAAGGTTTCTAATGACCTTCTGTTAAATGAATTAATGTCTGAGTATGTAAGGTCTTCTTAGATTAGCACTTATCCAACAATAGAAGGCAGGCTACTGTTCTCACAGTCCATTATCAAACAGGTGGCTAACTAAGATTGTAAGGCCTCTTCTCTGGAAGTATTCCATTATTTCCCTCCCTAACAGAATCAGTGCAAGGTCTTTCTAGAAATAGTCCACTGTTTCACTCCCTAGCAGAATGCAAGGCCCCTCTCCCTCTTCTAAGAATAGTCTAAGAGTAATAGTCTGCCTTTGTTTTAATGATTTTTAACCCTGAGAGAACTTCACTAAGAATATTAACTCTTAAAAGGGAATATTCCACTCAGTCTCTAAGTACAGGACTCTGGTCAACCATAGAGGGGGTGGAAGAGAAGGACTAACTATGAGGAACTTAATAGGGTGAGGATATCTATCTTGCCCTAGAGAAAAATGAAAAGAAATGGACAGGATAAGGGGGAATGGGGGGGAGAGAAGGAAGGAATAGGTGATAGAAGAGAGGGAAGATAGAAGATCGAGGGAGGGGGGCTCAGATGCAACATGCTTTTGGACAGGGCCAGGATGAAAGGAGAGAGAGAGAGAGAAAAGAATATAAATGAGAGTGGGGAAAAATAGAGTGAAGGTACAGCTAGTAAAAGCAACTGTGGGAAAAATATTGAAGTAACTTCTCTGATGGACTTATGATAAAGAAAGCAACTCACCCCAGAGACAGAGCCAATGGAATCTGAACATGGACTGAAGTACATTTTTTTCTTCTCTCTCTATTCTTGGGGTTTCTCATCTTCTTGGGGTGGGGGAGTGGTTTATGTTTACTCTTATAGCACATTCAATTTTGATCAATGTACAGCATGAAGACAATGTAAAGACTATCAGACAGTCTTCTGGGGGGGGAGGGGGGAATTGTAAAATTCAAACCCTTACAAAAATGATAGGAAGATACTATTTTTTTTTAGGTTTTTGCTAGGCAATAGGGTTAAGTGGCTTGCCCAAGGCCACATGGCTAGGTAATTATTTAGTGTTTGAGGCTGTTTGAATTCAGGTACTCCTGATTCCCGGGCCGGTGCTCTATCCACTGCACCACCTAGCCGCCCCAGTAGATACTACTACTGTATATAACTGGAAAACAAATTTTAAAAAATGTTATATGGTAAGACAACAACAACAACAAAAGAAAAAATTGAATGAAGTATTTTATTAAATTCTAAGGTTCCTTAGCCTCAAATTAGGCATTGGTCAGTAGCAATTACTGTTATTGCCTTAAATATTCTTCTAAAGACATCAAATCAAGGGGGATGGTAAGCAAAGATCCTCCTCTAATCACCAATAAATCAATACCATTTGAATTTTAGCCAACAAAATTTTTTAAACCAAGAACAATAACATACCCCAATGTGACCTTACTTGATTTTACAAAACTACCCCTGGTGTACAAAATCCATTTGGGTAGGAATGTTTGGGAGAATGGAGAGAGAAGGATAAATAGTCAAGAAAATAGTCAAGCTTATATATTTTCACAGCAAATAAATCCAATGACTAACCAAAGAAATAGGCAGTTTTTAAAGCTGCTTTAGGAAATAATATCATTATTATTATTATTATTATTATTATTATTATTTCATTACCCTTGAAGATGCCTTTTAGCAGTGCTCCAGGTGATTTTCCTTTCAATGCATGCTTCTGAAGGAGACCAGTCAGCTAATACCAAAGACAGAATGGTTTCAAATTTTAGGAAATGATAAGAAATAACCTTATCTAGTAAAAATTATATAAAATATATACTTGGTTACCAGATACAGACCTCTAACTAACACCAAGAACCTCAAATACCCTCATTTTTAAAAAAAATTGGGTAGTAGGTAATTTTAATAAAACATTGTTGTTAATCTAACCTTTTTATTTTACCTGTAAAACAAGAGTAATCATAATTCATGTAAATAGTAGTATGCTACAAAATCTGTTTAGCATGTTTCAAAGAATTACAAGTGAAGCCCTATTTTAATGTTCAGTAAGAGCTGCCAAAAATGTAAATAATATAAGCCTACATCATTTTCAATTATTATAGCACCAATACATTAAAAACTGTCAGCCTCAATTGCCATGTGTTTAACCATGATTGCAAAGGTGGCAATAAGTAAAGAAGGTGATAGAAGGCACAAAGAATCAGTTTTCAAACTCTATCTACACATTAGCTTAATTGTTAGTACTCAGAATGTGAAACAATTAGCTGTCCAACAAGCAATCTCAACAGTGTTATTACAAATGAAACAAGTCAAGAAATAGTAATGAAAGCATTTAGGTAAGGAATCTATGAGGTAGCAAAAGAAATAGGCCACTCAGGAAGCAAGAGTAAGTGATTCCTCCTAGGTGGCCTATGTTCTCTGCTTCTGCTGACCTAGATCACATCAAAGATCTCAAGGAGGACCTGGTCTACTGAGAATTGTGCCCTCCCACCCCCAGGAAAGAGTTCATAGGAGATCAAGAACAGGAAAAATTAAAAAGAGAAAGGCACCACTCCAGTATTTCTACATTGATGACATCACTGAACACCAAAAAACTTTTCATTCATTCTCGTCTTTTCATATTTCAAAAAAACCAAAATTTGATTATCAAAGATTATTTGTCCTTTTACTATATTTTACACTTACATGTTATTATATTCCAGTAACTATTAAAAACTCTTTAGTAGGATTTTCCCCATTAATAAGTAATTGGAAACTTCATTCTTACCTCATCATCTTTCAGGCCCTGAAGAAATTCTTGTAGTTTCTCAGTTGTTTTTTCTGCTGCTAGAGAGATAATTTTCTGGTCCATTGTAGCTCATCTCAGAAAACTGCAGAGAAAGTATATTACACGAAGCCATGATTTTCACAGAATACCAGAGCTGAAAGATTTACCAGATTTGTTTCCTTTTCCTCACCTCCAGGAAAAAAGTATTCTTATTTTTAATCTATTGAAAACAGTCTCTAGATTTCCCCAACATCTTTTCTTTCTCAGTAATCCCTATTGTTCTCAAGTGTCTTTCATGGCTTTTATTCAGAAAAAAGAATTGCTAGAAATGAAATGATCAACTGGTTACAAAAATACAATGAAGACTGTGCTAGACCTGGAGTCAGGAACAACTAAATTCAAATCCAGCTTCGGATACTTACTAGCTTTTGACTCTAGACAAATCACTTAACCATTATTTGCCTCAGCTTTCTCATTTGTAAAATGGAGAAAAGAATACCCACTGATACCCCAGGTCACTGTAAGGAGAAAATGAAATATTTATAAAGTACTTTACAAACTTTAAAGCACTACAAATACTAGCAATTATTACTATTTCACAGCTGCCACTTAGTATGAATGTCAAGTGGCCTTTTACAAATTTATCCCAATTTTTTTCCTAAGAACATCAAACTTGATATATCTTTAATTATTTTCTTATTGGCACAGAAATTATTAAAAAGACAAAGATCACCTTTTCACATTAGCATCTTCTTAAAAAAAGGAATAGGGAAAAATATTTCAACTCTTCACTATCTAGGGACTATAAATTATTTGTAATTTTAATTTATGTATTGCCTTGCAATGAACAGTATGGGACACATTCAGATATAATATCCCCTTGCAGAATACTCTAGTAATAAAAGATTCAGCCTTAGGATTAAGAATTTATAGATGAATTCTATAAGTAGCAAATATTTCCTGAATATCTACTATAAATAAGTACTGAAAACTTCAAAAGTGTATGATTCAGGGGACGGCTAGGTGGCGCAGTAGATAAAGCGCCAGCCTTGGAGTCAAGAGTACCTGAGTTCAAATCCGGTCTCAGACACTTAATAATTACCTAGCTATGTGGCCTTGGGCAAGCCACTTAACCCCATTTGCCTTGCAAAAACCTAAAAAAAAAGTGTATGATTCACAAATCTTTATTGGGCTAGTTAGATACTATTAAATAAGATACAAGACAATCTCCTAGGTGCTGTGGTATATAAAAGAGCTATATAGACATTCTGCTGGGATAATCAAGCAAGGCTTTTCAAATGGGAAAGGTAGGGAGGCAGTTAGGTGGTGCAGTTGATAGAGCACCAGCCCTGGAGTCAGGAGGACCTGAGTTCAAAACCGACCTCAAACACTTAATAATTACCTAGCTGTGTGACCTTGGGCAAGCCACTTAACCCCACTGCCTTGCAAAAACTAAAAAACAAACAAAAAGAAACCAGAAAGGTAGCAATAACAGAAACAAAGGCAAAAGCAAAGACCTAGGACTTCACTAATTATGTTTGTAGAGAAAAAATTCAGCTGGAATGGAAATAGGAGATAAAGTTGGAAGGACAGAAGCAAACTGAGGAAGGTCTCAAAAGTCAAAGTCAAGAACTTGTTCTATAGGCCAAAATTCTCAAAGTGTCCCTTAGAACACTAATTTCCTAATTTTGCTCTATGCAATTCCTTGTACCAACACCAGATGCAGTTAGTGATCTGGCTTGGCACTGGGAAGATCACAACTGCAATTTTATCCAAAGTAGCAAGTCAACTTCCTCTGTTCTGAGTCCTAAGAGAATAAGTAAAGGGGGGGGGGGGGGGGGAGTTGAAGGAGAGAGGCAGAACAATCCTGCTTGAAAACCCTCTTCTCTTGAAAATTTAAATATCTTAAGTGCTGTGATAAATCATGGCAAAGTAATTGTGCCTTGAGAAAAAAAATTGAGGGGGTGTAGTGGAGTCAGGAGGACCTGAGTTCAAATTCGACCTCAGACACTTAATAATTACCTAGCTGTGTGGCCTTGGGCAAGCCACTTAACCCTATTTGCCTTGCAAAAAAAAACTAAAAAAAATTTAAAAAATTGAGAACTATCAGTACAGTAACCATTGTAGGGCAGAGGAGTGACATAAGCAGTGTGGCATAGTGGATAAAGCTCTTACAAAATGACAAGTTCACATCAACAAAACTAAAGAGTATATTTAAGGGGGTGGCTAGGTGGCATAGTGGATAAAGCACCGGTCCTGGAGTCAGGAGTACCTGGGTTCAAATCCGGTCTCAGACACTTAATAATTACCTAGCTGTGTGGCCTTGGGCAAGCCACTTAACCCCGTTTGCCTAGAAAAAAAAAACCTAAAAGAAGAAATATAAATGGAGAGAAGGATGGTGGCATGGAATGTGAATAAAATTTAAAAAAACCGAGTTAGCTAAAAAATTATTGAAATCCAGGGTGATAAAAGACCAAGATAGTGTAATAACAGTTGAAAAGTAAAAGACGAATCTGAGAAGCAACAGGAAGTTAAGCTAAAGCATGAACACTGGTTGGATTTGGGAGAACAGACTGGAATCAAAGATGGTTTTAAAGTTTCTAGTCAAGATACCTGAGGGGTGGAAGAGGGGTGTTGGGGGAAGGAAGATGGCAGCTTGGAGAGGGAGTGAAGTGAAGCCTGCATTGGGGAAGACGACAGATTCAACAGCCGCTTAAGCAAATTTAAGCAAATAACATAGAAGCGCTCTTCCCCGCGGTCCCGAACATCCCTAACTGGCCACGGGGAGTGGAAGCAGCAATCAGGCCACTCGGAAGAGCTGTCAGGTGAGAAGATTCCGATCACCTGCAGCCTGAGGATGAGGATGCGGAGAACCTGGGGCTGGCCCGGCCCCACCAGCTCGGCCTCTCGGGGTTTCAGTTTCCTCATGTGCAACATGGAAAGCTCGGGCTGGGTGACTTTAAGAGTTCTTTCCATTTCTTAATTTAAAAAAAAATGACTGTTCTTTAATTAGTCTGCAGCTGCCGAGGGCAAGGAGGGAGGGGGAGGGGAACGGCTTCCGGGAAGGGGGCGGGGCGTGGAGGGCGCGAGACACAAACACCGGGAACCGGACAGAATTCCCTTCAAGGCCCTGGGCCCAGGGCTGACCCCAAGTCCCCCCCCGCTTCCTCGCCTTACCCTCCCGCGGCAAGCCCGGGCAAGGAAAGCGCTAGCTAGTGAGGAATTAGAGACCCCACCTCTGCGGTCCGGGCCGTCCTCCGTTACCGGGCGGAGCTGGCGAAACCAGGCTCGCGGCCGGGCCGGACCCAAAGGCGCAGCTGCGGCTCGGGGACCTCCAGGCTTCTGGATGCTCACTTCCGCCAACCGAATCTCCCGCCAAATTGGAGAGCGCGCTGGCGTCACTTCCGTTCCCCCAGAGCGACGACTCTCGCCCCCCCCCAGCCGCTTCCGTTCTGATTGGCTTCGCAATCTGGAAGGTACCAATAGTCTTAAGAAAAAGAGGGGAGGAAACCAACAAGGTAGCAGGGGACGCACCGAGGGGGGGTTGATGCCAGGGAAAAGGAGTTGGCCTTTGACGAACCAGAGTCGTTAGGTTGAAGCCTCGGCTCTTCTTTCATTTTCGGGGAGGAGTAATTGCCCCTCGTTCTCTACTGCCCCTTTCAGATTCCCCCTCCCTCCCTGGCCTCGGCAGCGTCTTTTTAGAGTTCACCCAATGCCGAGTTGGGTTTCTGGCGCCTTTGGATGACCCTCCTCGCACGCGTCTCTCCTCCCTATGGGGCCGGTGGCCGCTCCTCCGACCGCCTAAGGCTCTGCTTTCCCCGGGCACATAGGAAAGTCTACGTTAGCCGGTCAACACGCATGTATTAAGCGCCGTGTGTGTCCGGGCTCCTCCACTACGCGCCGGGGACACAAAGGGGAGTCAAAGTCCTTATTCTTAAGAAAATTGAGACTTAGGAGGCATGCGAGTGAATGAAGGTCGCCCCCGGATGTCACCATTAACCATGTTAATCTAATTAAATTAAAAATAAAAATTAAATTAATTAATCTAATTAATCCAATTAATTAACCTAATTAAATTAAAAATAAACCTGACGCATGCTTAGCTTCTACAGCCAGCCTCCACAAGCATCAAGACCTCTCATTGGGGCGGCTGGGTGGCCCAGGGCTCCCTGGAGACTGGAGGACCTGACTTCAAATCCGACCTCAGACACTTAATTACCTAGCTGTGTGGCCTTGCAAAAACCTAAAAAAAAAAAACCCAAAAAACCTCTTATCAATCCTTCCACTCCTCAGGACTCTTTTGATGTACCTTCCAAATAATAGACACTTATTGCTAAAAGGAAATCAAGGTTTTAAATATGCCCAGTTAAACCAAGTTATACCATTAATGGTCACATCCAAAAATACTCCTTGCTCTTCATTGCTATTTCCAGACTCTTCTCCTATCACTGTAACTCAGCAACCTTTCCCCTTTTGAGATTTATACTATTCAAGTTTTTTAATCTTCTTTTTTTTTTTTCAAGTTTATCTTTCAATGCAGCTCCTGCTCCCACCTGCTTCTGGTCACCATTATCCATGAACCCCAAGATTCTGTCCATGTTTCTTCGGGGATGTCTGTTCCTGGAACAATCTTTTCTACCTCAACTCCTTTTGTTGTTGTTGTTTAGTCCAGTGTCACTCTGTGTCCATTTGGAATTTTCTTGGCAGAGATACTGGAGTGGTTTGCCATTTCCATCATTTTACAAATGAGGACCTGAGGAAGAAAGGTTTAGTAATACAACCATGGTCATACAGAAATGGAGTCAGGTCTGAAATCCAGTAGACGAGTCTTCCTGACTCTAGACCTGTATGATTAATGCATAAGATATAAAAGAGTTTCCATGGTAAGGCCTTATAGTTTAGCTACAGAGAATTACTGACCTCAATTTACCTCTGGGATACAGGGAATCACTGACCCCCAATTCACCCCTGATGTATAGGGAGGGGAAATGAGCAGGATTGGTCTCATGCACCTATTTAAAACAGCTTGAGTATTTAAACTGGCCAGACTCTCAATGTACTTAATTAACATTGCCTATCTCTTCAGGAACTAGCCATTACTAAACGTAAACACCATAATTCTTGGGGTTTGGGGAGGGATGGCTCCCTCCTCCGACAACCAGGAAAATTTGGTTTTATTCTACAGAAAAATTAGCAAGAAACCTTCTTTGTTCTCAACCTTCGTCTAATTGGAGTTTCCCCCCATGGAGAGAACACGGTCTACCTGGGACCTTCCTAATCAGGACTCTGAAGGCTGTACCCCAGGACTCACCAGTCACTGTTGATTCAGATGTTGAAACTCCCCTGTGATGTTTTCTCTTAATATTTATGTTTATGTAGGTTTTGCTCTTCTTTTTTATTATATTGGGACATATTGGTTACTTTTGCTGCAAAGCTGATTTATTTCTACCTCTTTTAGAATCACTTTATTAAATATACCCTTTTTTTTTAGGTTTTTGTAAGGCAAACGGGGTTAAGTGGCTTGCCCAAGGCCACACAGCTAGGTAATTATTAAGTGTCTGAGACTGGATTTGAACCCAGGTACTCCTGACTCCAGGACCGGTGCTTTATCCACTACGTCACCTAGCCACCCCCTTAAATATACTCTTTAGTTTTGTTGATGTGAACTTGTCATTTTGTAAGAGCAAATCGAAATCAAAACTCCTTAATCAAACAAGACCCTAATACTCTGTTCCCTTCACCAATTCCTACCCTCAACCCTAAGGGATTTCATCATACAGATTGATAATTTCCCTAAATACCCAACTGATAAGTTCTTCAAACTATTCAATTTCCATGACCTACTCCTCTGTTGCACTTCAGTTCACACACACACATGTTCATGCTCTTGATTTTGTCATTACCATGTGTTCAATTTCCATTTTTGTTTTTAATAGACTTTATTGATATATATTGTTTTTATATCACCTCCATTTTCTCTTGTCATCTTTCTGCTTCCCTCCCTCCAGTCCACAAGAAACAATAGTAAAAGCAATCATTATATCAAATAAATCTAATATCATATGCAATGTTCCACACCTATGGACCTATAATCACAGCAAAGGAATTTTTATATACCAGGAGTATCTTCTCATATCTTTTCTCTGGAGTCCATCTTGATCTTTATCCTTCAGCAGTATTCAGTTTTAATTCTGCTCTAGTTGTTCTATTTACATTGTTGGAGTCATTGGTTATATTGCTAGCTCTAGTTTATTTGTTTTGAGGTAGTTCAAATATATCTTTCCTTACTCTTTTGTATGCATTATGCTCATCATTTTTTACCATATAGTTAAATTACATCACTTTTATGGATCACAACTTGTTTAGTCATTGTACAAATGATGTGTATCTACTCAGTTTCCTATTCACTGATACTTCAAAAAGTGCTGCTATAAATATTTTGGCAGAAGTAGGAGTTTTTTTTTTTGTCAATGACTTCCTTGGGAGAGGATGCCTAGGTAATGGAGTTAAAGAGGATGGACATTTTAGTCCAAGTTACTTTTCAGAATGTTTATACCAATTCACAACTTTCCCAATAAAACCATTCGTGATTACCTTTTCACTTCTCCTCCGAAGCTGTCAATTATTATCTTTTGTCATCTTTGCTAATTTTTGTAATGAAGTGAAAGATTAGAGTTATTTTGATTTCCATTTATGTTTTTAGTGATTTGGAATATCATTCCATATAGTTGCTACTTGTTTACAATTTTTTTGAGAAACATTGGTTCATATCATTTGACCATTGTAATAGCCTTCTAAAAGCCAACAAGCTCCAAACCATCCTCCACTTGGCTGCCTACAGTAGCATTAAGTCTGCCTATGGCACTTAATAAATGGCTACTGAGTGATTAGCTAAGTGGTTTCTTTTCTGCTAATCAATGTTGTCTATAACTCAATGACCCCTCCTGATTCACATCAGGGAGCATAGGTGAGGACACTTTATATCAGGCTTTTGTTTTGTCTGTATTGGTCCTTGAGGTGGGGTCCAAATTGCATTTATAGTTTCATATTGTAACCGTTTCTTGCGTTCGATTATCCACCTGTGACGAATCACAATTCAGACCCAAGATGCAGATGTGGAAAGAAAATAGAGATTTATTAAAAGAAGTTACAACACATGAGAAAGTGATAGGAAAGTTAAGAGATAAAGAAAAAGCCATGTGGCTGGAAAGCTAAAAGAGAGGGCCCCTTCTCCATATCTCCTTAAATTCTTTCTCAGGGTCCTTGGGAGGAGTGGTGACCTGGGAGTGACCCAAGCCCCACATTGGAGATTTTGTCTTTTGGGGAGGCATCTCTTATGGGTGATCTTAAAGGTGATTCTCCTCGCCCCCCCCCCCCCCCCCCCCCAGACTAAAAGAGAATGCAATTCAGATTCAGATTGAGGGTCTGGACAATAACGGAAGAAGGAAGATTCTCTTAACAACTGAATGGGATAAACTCTGATATTTCTTTTTTTGTTGTTGCTTTTTAGGTTTTTCCAAGGCAAAGGGGGCTAAGTGGTTTCCCCAAAGCCACACAGCTAGGTAATTATTAAGTGTCTGAGGTTGGATTTGAACTCAGGTACTCCTGACTCCAAGGTCGTTGCTCTATCCACTGTGCCATCTAGCTGCCCCTAATGTCTGATATTTCTTCAGGAGAATATCATAGAGTAGAATGAACTGAACTATGGGTTGTGTCTCTTCTGCCCCTCCTCCCCTAACAAGCAACTTCTGGGATATCAGTGGATGCTACCATGATGGAAATGTAAAGAGCACTGACCTTGCTCCTTATCTACTGAGTCCAGTTGTCCATACATTCCTGGACTGGAGGAGAAACATGTATGTCTCTGTTTGAATTTATGCTTTTCTTTAAATTAGTTTATGTGCTTAGATTGTAAAGACCACGTTCTTAACTAATGAGGATAGGTCAGTCATGGTGGTGGTGGGGGATTGAGTTAGGAATCACATATATTGCTCCTGTTGCTTATGTCTCGTTGCCTCACTCTCCATATGCATGCTTGAGTTGATACCCACTTCTTGAGAATCAAATAAAGACTTTTCATACCTTGAGAAATTGCCAAACTTTATTGGGTGAGAACATATACCACACACAATGCAAACAAAAGATTTACAAAATTTGACTCCAAGTAATCTCAACACTCCCTAATGGTTCTCTGCATCAATACATAAAAATTCATAGAGAAATGGAGAGGGTCACTGTTCTAAAGGATCACTACTCTCAGAGACTGGTCAGCATGTCTTATTAGTCACAACCCCTTTTCCCCTCTTCTTTTCCTCTTTCTCTTCGCTTATTTCTCCTAATTCTTCATGTGCTAATAAGTAAAAGATAGTAATTAGAGATGGAGATGTGTGGAGAAAGGAATAAAGAAATTGTATCCTGTTAACCATTTCCTTGGGCTAAAAATGAAACAACAAAGTTAGTTTTATAAATAAAGTTTAATTCTCCAGGATTAAAAAAAACCCATGGGTGGATGGTATCCTTAACAATGCCAATATTGACAAAATTTTGGGGGCATTTTATACAAAAATGAACAAAGAATAATAAAACTTTTGGTGGCCAACCAATGAGATTTCACACAGATGACATGGTTTTACCATGTGATTCTCTTAAACCTTATATTTTTTTTTAGGTTTTTTTGCAAGGCAATGTGGTTAAGTGGCTTGCCCAAGGCCACACAGCTAGGTAATTAGTAAGTGTCTGAGGCCAGATTTGAACTCAGGTACTCCTGACTCCAGGGCTGGTGCACTATCCACTACGCCACCTAACCACCTCAAACCTTATAATATTTACTTAAAATTTCTATTGACAAGAATTCCACTTACGCTGAAGAGTAAATGTTTACAAATAACAACAGGATTTTCTCGGCTCATCCTGGATGTCTCTTATCTTGAAGTTTGTTGATTAGGTACTAACATTGAGAGAACCAGATAATATTGAGACAGATGAAGTCAATATTGTAGGAGACAGGCCTTACATAGCAGACTGACATTTTAAAACTATTAGTTAAAGGTTAAGAGATTAATTTATGATCAGAAATATATAGAACTCCATCTTAAAGAATCTCATAACAGACAATCCCAGGTCACAGAACTGATTCTGAAAAGGAGTTTGGAGATGATCTAGAAAATTTGAGTATATTCTCCAGGAGTACTTAGCAGAGCTAGATCTTGAACCCAGGTCTTCTGACTCCTAATTAGTATTCTTCCACAAATATAATAATACTAGATTTTAACTTCCTTTAAAGAAGGTATTTTATATTTATAACAAATGTAAAGGTATCTTGGAGTGTTGAATGCTCTAAATTCCTTTTAATTTTTTGGTTGTTTTGACTACAAAATTTTTCAGAATAAAGTCAGTAATCCCCATCCATTCTTAGTCAAATTTAAATGTTAAGTGAATTCCCTTCCCCAGGTAACTCCCAGGGAGATTTCTGGAACCACTGTGGCCACAATGAACTTTGGTTTAAAAAAAGTTTAAGTGTTTGGAATCAACACTCAAAACATATTTGAATTCTGGGAGTGGGTTAGTAGATATTACTTGTTATGGTCAGCTAGTGACCTTTCCATGCTCTTCATATTAGTTTGGATAACTTAGAGCAGCTGTTGTCAGAGATTTACTGAATAGACAATCAATGCTCCCATGTTGCTTGCTAAGCAAGCTAGGTATTTTAATACATTAACTGTTTTGGTTGTGAGTCTCAGGCCCCGCTGCCTTATAACAAGTATATAGCACTGCTTTGCTACTTACTTTCTGCAAGGTGACATAGGGTCTAATGGTAAGTACGTCACCAAGTCAGGAACCCTAATTGTCCACAATACAGACCCCATCATTGGATAGAATAGTGACAGATGCACAACACACTTTCTTTTTTTTATTTAAAGCAATGGAGTTAAGTGACTTACCCAAGGTCACACAGCTAGGTAATTATTAAGTGTCTGAGGTCTGACTTGAACTCAAGTTCTCCTGATTCTTTTTTCTAATGGCCAGACTTTTTTATCCTAGACCTAACCTAGCTGCTCTCTAAAAAAAAGCATTGGTTACAGAGAGCTTGATGCTTGAACCTCTTGCTCCTAGGCAATTTATAAATATTTGTTGACTGATTGACTCCAGGGGTCAACAAGTTTCTATCTTCTCCACATGCTTTTTTCTTTTTTTTTCCTAATTGTGAGGTAGAGCTTAAAAATAGGCTAATATGAACTTTTCATAAAACAAGGCAAATATAACTTGGGCTATGTGCTAGTGTAATGCTACAGCAAAATCAATTTAGCACATAAGAATCAATGCTTGCTCAATGAAAAGTCATTGGCTTTCTTTAGATTTCTTGGAAGTGGGAGCTTTATTTAGATGAAGTTTCTGAGCAAAGTGGAAAACTCATCCTACATGCTTATTAGGTCCTCTAATTAGAGAACCTAGCCATCCCCACCCTACCCCCAGTTGCCATAGGCATTTAAAAGAGGTGGGGGGAAGAGGGGAGGAAAGATACCAGGTTAGAAATACCATTTTATATCATCTGAAATTCTTCAGAATTTCCAAAAATTATGTTCCTGTAAATTATGGTACATGCAGAGAAATAAAACCTTTCAGGGGTGTGCTGATAAAGTTTAATAGACTGGAATTGGGTGGAACATGCATATGACATATTTTTAATAATCAATTCATAAAATTATAAAAAGGAAATGAATATTTTCTCCATTACTTTTTTAAATCTCAATGATCAACAAAACAATAAATCAAGCATTGATTTGTAGTGTTTACCAATATATGAGGTATAAATGCTAATGTTTAATTTTCTTAGGTTAAAAATGAAATAGCAAAAAGTCTTATCCATGAAGTTTTATTCTCCAGGATCTTACTGAACCCATAGTTGGATGGTATCATTACAGATAGCAAACCCTGATACAAAATTTTGGGAATATTTTACACAGGACAAGAATCATAAAGCTGAGTTAGACAATCAATGAGATTTCATATGGATGGCATAGCTCTACATTATGGTCCTCTCATAAGTTATAATATTTACTTCAAATTCCTATTGCTAAGAATCCCACTTAGGCTGGAAAGAACCTTTACAGATAACCACAGGATTGCTTTCTCCTCATCCAAAATGTCTCTTATCTTGTGATTTTTGTTGACACTGGTAAAGGAATTTATTGATGCTATTACAGAGTTGACCAGGTAGTATCGACAGCCCAAGGCAACATTCAGATGTAGGTGACAAGCCCTGACTCGGCAGATTTGACATTTTACACACAGAGACAACATTAGGATTTATAGCTATTAGTTGGAGGCTGAGAAAGCAATTTTTAAAATTAGAAATATAGAATAAGACTTAGACAATTCACACTGAAAATTCAGCATTTGGTAGAAAGTTAGAACTGGCTGCAAATCTCCCCTGCTTGTATTGTTTCCTTATCATTCCCAATTTATAGCAAGATGTATTAAGTAATATATTGTTATTATCCTTTTTTATGCAACTTCAATCAAGTGTCATTCCAATAGCCCATCCTCTTGACATATTAATTATGTCTTGTCTCCCTAGCTAAGCTATCAAGTCCTGGAGGACAGGACCTGCATTTTCCCAAACCTCTGTGCTCTCCACACAGGCACAAAGAATTCAGGGTATGGGAAATTTGGAAATCAGGATTCTAATTCCAGTTTTGTTGCTAACTAGCAATGTGATCCTAGGTGAGGAATTTAAAGTGTCTTCCTAATTCCTCCGGATTTGGACTACATCTCTGCTAGCAGAAATGACTCTATTCCATTCTAAGTATTTGTTTGTGGTGCTGACATTGGCAATGAGTTATATAATTTAGCAAATTCTTTTTTTTTTGGTAACATTTAAGATGAGGGGGTGAGAGAAGAAATGATTTTTGGAAGATTTCTTGGAAGGGTTAGCCTTGGGTGGGATGACTACACTGCCATGAAAGACTAAATTTTTTTCCTGCAAAGAACTAGAAGAATAAGAAGGATGAAAGGAAATGGGAGAAGGTGTTAAAAAATTTTTCGGTTTTGGCCAGTCTAATCAGCTACTATATAAGATGGTTCATGATTTTCTGGCTCTTCCCAATAACCCTCATTCTGCTCTGTCATAGTATTGGAACCAGTAAATTTGGGGAGAGATAAAGCAGCTTCTGAGCTAACTCAGATGAAATCCCAAATAACCTCTGATACCCGGAGGACCACTGCCAAAATCTTTCATAACCAATTCATAGATTGATTTAATCCCCTTGATGTTTTCTACTTAATTACTGCAAAATTGAGAATCATTTAGCCCTTTCTTCTGGTTATAACTAAGACAAAAATCTGGTATATGTGTTTTCTAAGGGGGGGGTGTTTCCTACAATAAGAAAAGGACTAAGAGGAGCCCTCCTCTCAAAAATACAAAAGTCTCTCACTCCATGAATTACAGTGCCCAAGATTTCTCATGATTTCTTTAGCAGAGTAAGGCAGTCACAATTGGTAATCCTGAGCCAGAGTCTAACATCTTACCTAATGGTTCATTGTCTGGCTGGGAATGAGCAAAGAAAGGAGCTAAAGGTTGTCAGGACTCCCTGAGAAATAGTCCCAATAACTTAGCCTTACAATCAAGTTTGTACCAGTTATGTCCCTTAAACATTTTCCCATCCTCTAAATGCTTGTTCTGGAATTTAACTACTATTTAGAGTTCTTTTGAGTACAGGAATTCAATCCAGAGTTTCCATTTCTTAGGCATCCATAAAGTATGATTGGGGAAAGGTCCATGGCTGCTCCAAAGGCTGGGTAGTTGGTCCCCCCAGCTGAGCTAGCCCTGCTTTCAGTGTTAATGAAGTTGGGGTACAGACAAGGTTGGGGGGCAAGGAAAGAAACAAGGAGCTAATTCTATAAAGTAGGGGATTGGAATGGGTCCAGGAACTTTGTCTTATATGGTTAGAATAGCAAATAAACCTCAACCAGGAAGAATCCTTTGTGGTTTCAGTTACACCTTTTTCTTGGAAGAATTAAACATTTATTACATTTTATGCTAATCATTTGGGTACACTGACTAATCATTTTAAAGTATTTTTTTCATTTCTGCTATACTATAGCTAAAATCAAGTCATGACAATCTTAGTTCCTCTTCCAGTTCTAAAATTCTCTGGTCTAAAATCTTGAAGGCCATCACATAAATTACTGGAAAGAGAGGGAGAAGGCAGAGGAAGAGAAGGGATAAGAAGCAGTTTAAAGAGGAAATTTTGAAGATAACCTTTTACTTTTTTAATTTCACCTTTAACTCATTAGAATTACATGAAGCCAGTAGGGGTCACCCTGGCCTCAAGTTGGTTTTTTGGTTCCTGGGGAAAGATGTCCTATAAATCCTTCCTAAAACTGTTTGACTGAGGGGTAGATGCCTTTCAAACTATAAACCCCAAAATCCTCAGAACAGAGAAGACAGATTGGACTCATAGACTTTTGAAAATTTGACAGTCTTTACAGAGGAGTTTTTGGTTTCCATAACCAAGGGGTGTACTAGTAAATATTTACTCACTAAAGGATAAGGATGGGAGGGGGTTGTTCACAAGATATACTTTCAAGTTTAAGTTTAATTTACATTATTACCATTTTCTCCATCACTTTCTTAAGTTTAGACAACAAAATAATAAATAAAATACTGATTTGTTTGTTCACACTGAAAATTTAATCATTGGTTCTCCCAACTAATCGGAGCTGGTTCCAGCCCATTAAAGCTAACTTTGCCATTGACTAGTTGTAGCATCCAAACTTCCTGAGTCTCATTTTTCTAATCTAAAAGACGTGGTTGGATAAAATGATTTCTAAGGCTTCTTCAGTCTTAATATCTTATGCTGCTATAAAGAGACTGAGGTTCAGCATAACATTGTGAATAAAGACTAATGGCATTCTGTTTAACTAAAACTTCATTTTCAAATGAAGATCTGCCTTCTCTATTACTTTCTCCCTCTCCTGAGAAAATAAGAAAAGCAAAATCTTCTGCTTTTGCTTTGTACAAAAGTTTTAGTTGCCAATAGCATGAAACAATAAATTGGAACATCTTCAGAGTATACATATCAACTATGTTGTCAAGACAAAAACATCTTCCAGAGAAAATTAGATTATTTTAATATACAAACATTCTGATAAACCAAATAAAAAAGAAGTACCTTTCATCTTATAAAGTAGTTTAAAGAAATGCTAAATGTAAAAAGCCTCATTTGAGAGTAAAATATTAACCTACAGATACTGATAGATTTAAAATAATGCTTGATTAATCACATGCAGCAGTTTTAGATGGTGCTATTCAAAGATAATACAGTGAGAGAGAAAGAGGACTGTTCTGAAGACCTAGATGGATCACTTATTCTTGAAAAGAAAGTTTTCCAATTTTGCATTGCAAGTAGATGAAGTAATAGATGTAGTTAAAGATGCTCATTCGATTTCATATATACAATATATTGTTGCAGCTTATGTTAGGGGAGATCTTTATTGATGTGGCAATACCACATCAAAAGAAAGTTTCAATAAATTTAGGGATCATATAAATGCAAATGATATAATATGAGAGAATTACATTGGGCTCTAGACAGATGGCTCTTGATTGAGAGTAGCATGAAATATAGGCCTTAGAAGAGTAGTTATGAATGAATGAATAAATAAATGAAGTATTTTTATGTTCTTTTCTTTTTATATTTTGAGTTCCAAATTCTTTCCCTCCCACATCTTCCCCACCTACTGAGAAGTCAAGTAAAATGCTATCAATTCCATATATGAAGTCATGCAAAACAAATTTCCATATTAACTGTCCTTCATATGATAATATTACTCAGAATAGCTTAGTCATTCACAGCTATTCTTCAACAAGTATTGCTGTTACTTTTTCCAATGTTCTCTTGGTTCTGCTCATTTCACTCTGCAAAATAATTCTTAAATTATCTTTCCTTGATCTATTTTCCAGATCAGTGGCTTTTCTGATCATATATTTCAGTTTCTTCTATTTTTCATTATTTTGATTTTGTTTTATTGTTTCTTGATGTTCCATGGAATCATTAGTTTCCACTTGTTCAATCCTAATTTTTAAGAAATTATTTTCTCCAGTGAACTTTTGTACTTTTTTTTTTTTTTTTTAGTTTTTGCAAGGCAATGGGGTTAAGTGGCTTGCCCAAGGCTACGCAGCTAGGTAATTATTAAGTGTCTGAGGCCAGAATTGAACTCAGGTACTCCTGACTCCAGAGCTGGCCGCCCTCAATTTTGCTTTTTTAAGGAGTTCTTTTCCATGGATTTTTATTAGGCCAATTCTGTTTTTTTTAGGGTATTATTTTCTCCAGTTTTTTTTGTGCCTCTTTTGTCAAGTTATCAATTCTATTTTCTTTCTCTCTCTCTTTTTTTTTTTTTTTTTTTAGGTTTTTGCAAGGTAAACAGGGTTAAGTGGCTTGCCCAAGGCCACACAGCTAGGTAATTATAAGTGTCTGAGACCAGATTTGAACCCAGGTACTCCTGACTCCAGGGCTGGTGCTTTATCCACTACACCACCTAGCTACCCCATATCAATTCTATTTTCATAATTTTTTGTCATCACTCTCATTTCTTTTCTCAATTTTTCCTCTACCTCTATTTTCACTTTTTTCTTTGAGGTATTGCTTATAGGTGTTTTCACAATATTGTATTCTTCTAAGTTTTATATCTTGGTCTTTGCTCAAATTCTTTGTTGTTTGCTTATTTTTAAATCTATTTCTTGACTTTGAACTTTATGTTATAGTTGGGCTTTGCTCACTTGGGGGGATGGAGAGGCATTTTTCCAAACTTCAACCTTTTAGCTGCTGTTTTCAAAACTAGTTCTTGGGAGTCTGCAAGTTTTCCATGCTTCAAAAGTCGTGTGTCACTACCTTTTCTGTTCTTTACTCTGGTCTTTACTCAGCTGATCCTCTGCAATTGCAGGCTCTAGTGCTTTTCTCGGCTCTGTCTAGAGAGGGCCTTTGGTCCTCTGCAACCACAAGCTCTACCATTTCTCTTGGCCCTGGAATTGTGACTATGTCCCCTGCTCTCCTCCACTCACAAGGACTAGAGTTCCTCTCTGCCTTGGACAAGACCCGGATCTATTGTGAGATGCCAATTAGTGCCAGTTGCACCCAGGCCAGCAAAGAGTTCCTGTAATCTCTATTTGACCAGTTGACCCCTTATTGTCACAGCTGCCCCCAAAGCCCATCTAATGAAATGTTTACTAAGAGTTTGTTATGTTCTATGTACACTATGCTAACTGTTGGTGATGTAAATAGAAAAGTAAGACAATCCCTGCTCTCTTGGAGTTCACATTCTAATGGCAGAGATGATACATAGGAGATTTCAGTTGTAGGTCAGGAGTTGTGGTCCTTAGGGTACAACAGCAAAGCAAATGATGATGCCTCTTTTTAAATGTTATTTACACTGAACAAATTCTGTTTTTGATGTTGAATCATTTGACAGTGCCAAATACTTTAGTGACAAGAACTATTTTTTTTTTTGTCCTGGAGCTTCAAATAGATGTGGATGTAGTACCTGTAAGTGCCATTTCCAGGCTGAATCTTCTCCAGAGTGGTCATTTCCCAGAATGATATCACTTTCTCCATTAGGGTCTAAGGGATTAGTGGGAGATCTAAATGGGTGATGGTTTCTCTCTCTCCTTCAGGGTCCCTTGCTGCTTCAGCCAGGAAGGCCTGCCTGCTCTATGTATGATATTTGTTTGGCAGTTAATGGACATGATTGACCTCTCTCCACAAGAGTTGTTTCCTTTGATAATGGCTCTGAGGGTTGGGCTGGAAGCATAACAAGTACCTAGACTGGGGTTGCTGCCACTTTCCAGTGTTCTTATACTTATCTGCCTACTGGAAGCGGTTGGTCAGTAGTTGTTACTATTGGTGATGAGGAATGACTTCTCCCCACAAAAATGAAAGTGGGGGATAAGTAGGAAGCAGGTCTGAATCTTTCCTGAAATTCCTGAAAGCAGGAATGAATACTGTTATTCTCAAAACGCTTTTTCAGGGTTTGGAGGGAGTTGATCAAGATGGTAGTAATTTTTTGAATTGCTTGATGCAGTCTACCTCCTGTCCCTCCCTAGGGGACCTTGATGTTTCAGCTAGGTGAATCCTTTCAGAAATGACAACCATCATCATCAATGAGGACAAAGTAAAACATTTTCATGATTGAACAAATGTGGTCACTCATTCAGTTGGACATAATGAATCATTTGTATTGAGAAATGAATAAGGATGTACCTAGTTTTCCAAGTTATCAAAAAAGGTATCCAAAAAACAAAATCACAGTCCATTAAAAGGAAAGTTCTTTGCTAAATCATGGACAATATGGGAGCAGATTATAGGGTATGTTTATATTATGGGGGGACCCTAGCTTTTTTGAATTTAAGTGCTTGTAAAGATATTTGAACCAAAAGAAGAAATAGCCATTTTCCTTGGTGATGATATAATCTAAATAAGTCAATGTGAAATCCTCAAATTTGTACTCTGACTCAGAAAGATAAAGGGCTGCATTTATGAAAAAGTTAGAGCTTTGGGCAATAAATTTACAATATGATATTTTGCTGTTTCCTATTTTAAATATAACTAATCTGCAAATCAAAGAGAAAAATAAAAATTTTCTTATTAATCATTTGACTAGTCTATAGAAGCAATTTTCACTTTATTTTAAAGATCTAGATATTTCTATATAAATTAGTAAGGAAGCCATTTGCCATGAACAAATTTGATACATTTAATTTTATTCCATGTGAATAAATATGGTTAATAGATGTCTTCTAAAAGTCTATTTAAAAAATTCTATTATTTAAGATTTTAATACATTTCTCCCTCTATCTCTTTTGGCTATGGATATACAGAATTCCCTGATGGACCAGGAAATAAAGGCAAGGCAAATTTTACTACCATTTGTAATATCACATATGTATGAAACAGGATTTTTTGCTATATTATTTCAAAGACAATTTATCAATCTTGATTAGTGGTTGAAAAATAATAATTTTCAATATCCTCAATGCTACCACCTTGAGAGAAACTTTGCATTACAAATTAAAGCTTCTTTGAGGTACTACCTTACACTCTCAGACTGGCCAATATGACCAGAAAGGATAATGATCATTGTTGGAAGGGTTGTGGGAAATCTGGGACACTATTACACTGTTGGTGGAGTTGTGAACTCATCCAACCTTTCTGGAGAGAAATTTTGGACTACACCCAAAGGGCAAAAAAAATGTGCATACTCTTTGACCCAACATTACCACTACTGGGTCTATACCCTGAAGAGAAGATGAAAAAGGGTAAAAACATCACTTGTACAAAAATATTCAAAGCATCCCTGTTTGTGGTGGCAAAGAATTGGAAATCAAGTAAATGTCCTTCAATTGGGGAATGGCAGGGGCGGCTAGGTGGTGCAGTGGATAGATCACGGGCCCTGGAGTCAGGAGTACCTGGGTTCAAATCTTGCCTCAGACACTTAATAATTACCTAGCTATGTGGCCTTGGGCAAGCAACTTTAGCCCATTTGCCTTGCAAAAACCTTAAAAAATACAATTGGGGAATGGCTTAGCAAACTGTGGTATATGTATGTCATGGAACACTATTGTTCTATTAGAAACCAGGAAGGATGGGAATTCAGGGAAGTTTGGAGGGATTCACATGAACTGATGCTGAGTGAGATGAGCAGAACCAGAAAAACACTGTGCACCCTAACAGCAACATGGGGGCGATGGTCAATCTTGATGGACTCTCTCATTCCTTCAGTGCAATAACCAGGGAAAATTTGGTGCTCTCTGCAATGGAGAATACCATCTGTATCCAGAGAAACAACTGTGGAGTTTGAATAAAGACCAAGGACTATTACCTTAAATTTAGAAAAATAAAACCCTGATATCTTATAGTCTGATCTTGCTATCTCTTATACTTTATGTTTCTTCCTGAAGGATATGATCTCTCTCATATCACACTCAATTTGGATCAATGTATACCATGGAAACAATGTATAGACTGACAAATTGCCTTCTGTGGGGGGGGGAGGGAAGTAAGATTAGGGGAAAAATTGTAAAACTCAAAATAAATAAAATCTTTAATTTAAAAATAAAAAAGAGAAACTTTGCATTACCTGAAAGGAAAAGCAAGCCCATATATTATATTAATAAAGATAAAATATTACTGATGCTGATATTAACCATGGATATTATAAAGGATTTTATCAGTAAACATATTCAGTATTTTATTAAAAGCTTAAGATTTATTTGTTATGAAATTATAAAAGTGCTTACCTTTGAAAAAAATATGAGCTAAGAAATTATTTGCATAAATTATATAATAATCTTCATTTGTATAGACAGTGTGATAGGAAATAAATTTTTTGGTTAAAAAAAAAGTGGAGCATCATTATAGTTTGGAAACCATTGGGCTAAGGTGATTAGCCTTGCCTGGGGATACTTGTGTTGTCATCTCTACTCTGCTATGCTTGAAAAAGCTTGCCAGGAACTCTAATGGGCTGTCATACAAACAAGAGTTGTCAGTTATGATGCTCTGATTAAGAAGGTCATTATTTCTCAGAAAGAGTGGCACTATTGTTCTAGGGATAGGAGGCTGTTGGAAAGTTGGACCTGAACTCAGGTAATGCAGAGAAGAGGGGATGGGAAAAGAAATAGGACATTACCATTACAGGAAAAACAAAACAAAAGAACACCTAACAGCAATACTCAAGAAGAGGCATTTTTATTCTCACACTCCCAAAGATCTCTGAAATCCTTCTCTGTTAGCACAATTTATATTTATTAAATACCCTGTCACTAATGTATAGAAGCTTACCCATCCCATTTGCTCTAAATTTTGTAGTTGTTCTCTTCCCAATTATTTGGGTGTTTAGGTGGGATTATGAGTCAATAATTCAAAATAATTTATCAAGCCCTTTCCTTTTAAAAGTTCCTAGCTAGGAGGTATGCCCTGAATGGGCATCCTTTTCCTATCACCTCATCTGACTAGCCCAATTATAGGTTGCTGTTCCCTAGGGATGCAACCTATAGGTAAGATTTCAGAGGAGAGGATTTTTTGTCTCCCTACAATTTTCATAGTGGAAAGCACTGGATTTGGAGTCAGAGTACCTGAGTTTGCATCTTGCCTGTGCATTTTACTTCCTATATGACCTCAGATCAATCATTTAATCCTTTCGTGTCTGTTTCCTCATCTGTAAAATGAGGGGGGCAACAAGATGAGGTCTAGGGTTACTTCCAATCCTCAAACTGTCATCCTATGATTCAATACTGCTTTTGTACTATACGTTTGTGACCTAAGATAACAGATGAAAATAATGGGCCACCTGAGGAGAAGCTCAGAGATAAAGGAAAGGGCAAGAGAGAAAAAGTCCCTTGAAACTAAGATTTTCTTCAAGATTTCATCTGCTACAAATTTTACAGAAAGAGGTTACTAGAAATAGCTCAAACTAGAAGAGAGGACTTGCCCAAGACCAAACCAAGAAGACACCCAGAAACTAAACAGTCAAGTTTAGAAAGGCCTTTAACCAGAGGAGAGGTTTGTTTTTCTGGTACCCTCTGGGGAAAGGGGTATCTTTCCTAGGGGATTCAGGAACTTTTTCATGGAGATAGATCATACTGGTTCTCTTTTTTCCACATGCCTTTGTCTCTTGATAGGATCTAATTTCTAGACTTGTCTGCAATTTCACAGTTATCACATATTGGAGGCCAAATCTGAACCCAGGGCTGACATGTCAACTTGCTATTAAGGGTTTTTAACCTGAAGAAAGATGGGAGAGGGAGGACTGTAGTTTACTTAGATTATTTGAAAATCTGTCATGAAAAAGAAAAATTAGACTTTTTATGGGTAACCTCCATAGGTGCAACTAGGATAAATGCATGAAAATTTCAGGGAGGCAGATTTTGGCAAAAACAGTAGGCATATCTTAGTAGCAACTAGAACTGAAATGGACTTCCTGGTGTGGAAGTAATGCCTATCACTCTAGAAGGGATTTTGGTGGAAATGAGTTCCACCTAGAGTTCCCTCCAGCAGCTCATATGACTGATCAGTTTGTTCATCCAGCATGTGACAGTCATACTTTCCTTCTCTCCATAAATAATATGTTTATTTAATCACTTCTACTTTCCAATCTTCAAGAAGATTGATGTGCCAATCCCTTTCTGCATGGTGGAACAGGGATGGAGTTCAGATTAGCCACAGATCAAATGATTCAATCCTATGTACAAATCTCCTTTGCCCAATCCCTATCATGAGGCTGCTCTTCCTAGTTAAGGGCAAGGCAGAGGGAGGAAAGAACTGGCAATAGCCTTCCACTCCCAGGCTTTTCCTATTCACTTGGTTGAGCGCTAATGAGCTAGGTCTGAGAAACACAATAGCCAGCCCTGAAGTTACTGTTTATGTGGCCTGGATTTTCAACACCCCCTCTTTCTTCACTTGCAGTAGTAGGAACATTCCACTAAACTCTATCTCTGTTGACCCATCTACCCCCTCATCTGATTTCACCCTTTGTGAGGTTTGAATGGATTCCTTTGGCTTCTCCCTGATTTAAAGTGAAAAGCTGAAATGAGTAATTCCTTGTGACAGGACTAATCCCAACCTGGTGACTTGACAAAGCTTTCCTCACCCAGTCTCCAGGGCACCTCAGTTACCTAATGGGCCCCAGGCTCAGGACTCAGTCTCTAGGGGAGAAAGGGTAAGTTCTCGCTGGTAAGTTCTCTGCTTTGCTGTGGTTCAGCATAGGAAGCATCTCCCCAGGGGAATCATTCAGTATTGCTTTCAAGGTTAGACCCAGCTAACTATTTCTTCCAGGTTGGATCAAATCCAGTCTCAGTTAGGCTATTTCAGCTTTATTAGGCTATGTCCTCCTAATGGGGATATAGAAAGGGTGGAGGGCTACCTATTTAAACAATATTTTAAATTAATATTGTATTGGGGGGATTTTTTTCAAAGTCAGTGGTTCATAATTACTTACATTAAAGGATGTTTAATCATCTTTTTGAAATAACTGAAATATATAGCTGCTCCATATAGCCAATGTTCTCAAGGCTATTCAGCTTGGATGTTCCATGGACCAGAAATTTCCTGGGTTGTCTTCCCTCTGGCTTTAGTGTCTATGAGTATTGTTTTTTATTTATAGGCTCTTCTAGGGATGGACTCCAGAAATGGAGATTCTCTTTGCCCCTCACCACCAATTTCCATGATGTACCCATTTAGAAGGCAATGATTTCTGTCTATCCATCTGAATATATCTACCTGCTTGAGCTTTTCCTTGTGGATTTGTCTTCACTTTGTCTGGTCACCTGACTCTGTTCTTAGAGAGTCTGGTAAGATTCTCAATTTAACAGACTCCCTCAGTTTTTCTCTGTTAAGTGATAGAGTCTAGGTTGAGGGGTAGATGGGAGGATGAGAATCAGGATGGAAATAAGGAGGGACATTTGCCTGTATCTGGAAGGAAACGTGGGGCTTTCTAGGCTTCAGTGTCAGAAAAAAAAATCTCAATTTATAGGCTCAGGGTTTAGAGATCTAGTCCAGATCCCCTGACTTGAGCACTGTTAATACAGTAGTCGTAGGAAGGAAACAGAGAGGGGAAAAAACAACATAAAGAGAAGGAGAAAGATGGAACCGAGGGACAGAGAGAATAGAAGAGTTCATCAATAAAATCAGTCATTAATAAATTTTTATTGAGTGTCTGTCATGTGCCAGAAACTGTACTAATGTACTAATGTAATGTGACAACTGTTACAAAGAGAGTGAATTGAAGAGAGAGAGAGAGAGAGAGAGAGAGAGAGAGAGAGAGAGAGAGAGATGGGGGGGGTAAGAGAAAGGTCAGAGGAGGATGGAGGTGAAAGAGTATACCTGAGGTTGACTGTATGGTAATTGCTCTAGAAGTTGATTAATTGAAAGGTTTTGTATTTTAAAAACTTTTCGTTCTTCATAAGGGTCTGGCTTTCTAATGTAAGGAAAGTCATTATTCCTACCACATTTAATGCATTTGTTAGTGGGGGAGCAACTCAAAAAAATATTCTGTATGCAGGGAGTTGGGGCACCTGGGTGATACAATGAGTTCAAATCTGATCCCAAACACCAATGAGTTCAAATCTGATCCCAAACACTGGGTGACCCTGGGCCAAAAAAAAAAAAAAAAAAGCTATGTCTTCCTGGGGAAATCACTTAACCCTGCTTGCTTCAGTTTCCTCTTCTATAAAATGCTGCTTCTCCTCTTCTCCTTATTCCATTAACCATTAAGGACTAACATGATTGTTAGAAAGACAGTATGGTATAGTTTTGGACTTGAAGTCAAAAGACTTGAGTTTGAATTCTGGCTCTGACATGTACTGGATATATATTTCTGGCCAAGAAACTTACTCACTTGGAGCCTCATTTTATAGATGAAGAAACTGAGGCTTGTACTATGTACAAGTGTTTTGTAAGACAAGCAGAGACATGCAAACACATACTCAGATAAATTTAATATACAAAGCAATATAATATAGGACATATGTAAGTAGAGTGCATTATATATTGTTTATATTTTTGTTGTTGTCATTGTTCAGTCATGTCTAGCTTTCTGATCTCATGGGTCAGATCCTTCAATACTCTACTATCTCTCTGCATCTGTCCACATTTGTGTTCATTATTTCTAAGATACTTTCTATCCATCTTATCCTCTGCCAATCACTTTTCCTTTTAACTTCATTCTTTCCCAAGTTTTGGATCTTTTCCAATAAATTCTGTTTTCTTATTATATGGCCAAAGTATTTAAGCTTCAACTACAGTATTTGATCTTTCAGTGAATATCCCAAATTAATTTCTTTAAGTATTGGTTGATTTAATCTCTTTGCTGTCCAAAGGATTCTAAAAAGTTTTCTCCAGCACCACAATTCAAAAATGTCAATTCTATGGTATTTAGCTTTCCTCACAGTCCAACTTTCACAGACATACATTGATTGCTACTGGAGAAACCATAGCTTTGACTTGGGTTTTTGTTGGCAAAGTGATATCTCTGCTTATACTCTATGTAGTGAGTCTTTATTCAAGATGGATGGGACCTAGTCAAGGAATCCAACCCTTTCATTGGACAGATGATCAAGCTAAGGTCCCAGAAAGGGAAGTGATTTTCCCATTGTTACATAGTAAGTCAGTGGTAAAACTACTGGAATTTCTTAGAGTTGGAGAAGACTTTACTACATTTTCTTTCTCATGCCTGTGTTTGAGCTCTTGGGCCTGGTCTAGCTCTGCAAACCTGAAAGAGAGTTATAATTAGATTGATAATGGTATGGCAGACCCTCCTGTGGGTCTTGGTATATAGGCTTAAATGAGAGGGTTGGTCTAGATGACTAGACTCCATCCATTTTTTTGGTACTTTGAGGAGCTATAATTTCATTATTGTAGGTACTCCCATCATAGTATCCAACTTTTCTCTAAGTTAGACAGTTTTCAACATTTTTGTAATCTAAAAATGTATCACTCTGAAGGCCATACTGGTAATGACAAGGCCTCTCAAATTTAGTTAAGCTGATTCTCATACAACACATACACACAAAATACTGATGCATTATGCATTTAAACCTTCCTCCCATTATTTCTAGAAGGGGTTATTAGGCTTCATCAGACTTCCAAAGGTCTCCAGAACTCACAAAACTCAAATAACCCTTGTCTCATATTGTCAGTGCACAGATGTATACACACACATGCGCGCACGCGTGCGCGCCCACATAAATGTGCACACATAGACAAAATATCCATAGAGTCCACACTCAAAAACTCTCTGTTTGAACGGCCCTCTCATAGCCTGTACTATTCTGATAGAACTTTTGAAAACCTGGAGTCACTTACCTATAGGTCAGGATGAGACATTAGACATGGGAGTTTAGTGGAGGTCACTAACACTAATATCTGAAAATTCTAGTTTCTCCATATGATGGAAGAGAAGGCAGGAGGGAACAAAAGAGCAGAGTTTTAGGCAGGGGTTTCTCCTGATGAGAATTCCCCACCTGCCCAACCTACCTGTAGGACTAAAGATTCAGTGAGAAGGTCTCCTTTTCCTCTGCCTCAGTCCCTTGACTCTGGAGCTAGGAAGGCATCTCCTCTTGGTTTAGGAAGGGCTGGCTCTGGGTTACCTTTTAGGTTATCCAAGACAAGAGTTATTGGGGAATTTTGCAACATTTAGGCAGTCTGTTGAAGGCTATAGATACCATCATTTTTTTTTTTAGTTTTTGCAAGGCAAATGGGGTTAAAATGTCTTGCCCAAGGCCACAAAACTAGGTAATTATTAAGTGTCTGAGTCCAGATTTGAACTCAGGTCCTCCTGACTATAGGACTGGTGCTCTATCCACTGCACCACCTAGCCGCCCCCATACTGTCATATTTTTAAAGGCATTAATAGAATATATATAGGATTACAAAAAAAAAGATTTCTAATGAAATGTTGTATCAAAATACCTTTTTTTCCCCATTGAGATCAGGGACTACCACTTAAGAACCCCTATTTGGAGGCATCCTAGAAGCTAATGTGGGCCCAGTTCCTCTGACTGGTCCTTTGTAGTCATTGCTATTGTCATTAGCATATGATTATTTGTGTTCTTTTCTAGAAAGAGAGGATACAAGTGAGAGGAGAATTAACCAAGTTAGGATATTTGGAAGGTCTGTATGTATGTGTGTGTATGTATGTGTATATATATATATATATATATATATATATACATACACACATTTGTAGTTTTTGGACCTTAGTAGTTTAGCTTTCTCTTCTCCCTCTACCCTCCTGCCAAACCTCAACCCTGTAGTGTTTCTTTCTTTTTATTAAGGTTTTTGCAAGGCAATGGGGGTTAAGTGGCTTGCCCAAGGCCACACAGCTAGGTAATTATTAAGTGTCTGAGGCCAGATTTGATCTCAGGTACTCCTGACTCCTGGGCCGGTGCTCTATCCACTGCGCCACCTAGCTGCCCCCCCTGTACTGTTTCTTAATGCAGTACAAATAAGGTATTTTTCTATGTAGATCCAGCCCAATAGGTTCAACTCAAAGAAGATTAAGTACTGAGATGATGGTATTTCTTTTGTTCATATACATTCTTTTAATCAAGAGTTTTGGCCCTTTTTTGTAACAGGACTGCAGCACTAATTTCCTATCATTAGAAAGGAGCTGATGAGAAGTACAGAGGCTTTTTAGAGATATTATCACTACTGCCAATCACACAGGACCTTCCTGGGAGCAGCATGTCAGAAGGAGTAAGTACCACTAGATCCCTTCCTTTGTGTTCTCTTTCCTCTTCCCTTTTCCTCTCTTGCTCCCATCACCTGATCTAAGAATAAGCATACACCGTGAGAGCTTGGGTCTCATTTCCTGTAGACTCCATGCCCTATTAAGACTAGACATCTACTCATAAGATGTGGATTTACCTTGTATTTATATTCTGACCCTATGAAAAGTGCACATTTAAGGGACTAAAGAGGACCTTTCAGGTGGCCTTCTCAGAGTAATCTAGCTTAGGGGGCAGTTAGGTGGCACAGTCGATAGAGCACCGGCCCTGGAGTCAGGAGGACCTGAGTTCAAATCCGGCCTCAGATACTTAATAATTGCCTAGATAGGTGACCTTGGGCAAGCCATTGCCTAAAATAAATAAAGATTTAAAAATAAGAGTATACAGAGTAATCTAGCTTAGTTCATTATTCCTTGTCTCTTCTTCCAATTCTCTACTTTTTTCCCCCAGGAAGGAACATTCCGGACAGTCTCTGAGGAGGAGCAAGAGCTACGTTCCAAACTGGAGCGACTCACAACCAAGGACCATGGGCCTGTCTTTGGAAAGTGTAGTCAGGTGCCCCTACACACCATGCAGAAGGTAGGTAAGATCAGTGTGAGAGTGGGGAAAAGTGGGGTAGAAAGTCATAGGGTCATGGTGTCATAGATGTAGTTAGAAAGGATCTTAGAGGTCATTTTAATCTGCTGTTTCATTTTATAGATGAGGTTCATAGTTGTTAAGTGAATTGACCAGGTTTACACAACTAGTAATTATCAGAGACAGGATCTGAACCCAGTCCAACATTCTGACCACTATACTAAATCAGGGGAGGCAGTGTCTTAGCAAAGGCAACACAATGTGCTTGCAAAAGCAATGGCCCAGCACCCTAATACCTATAACTTGTTTATCTCTTGCCCAGGGTCTGAGGTGCTCAGCTGAATCTAAATTACCTCAGTCAGAAGGTCTGACTAGTTCTAGGGTCACTCTGAGTGTTTAAGCCATAATTGTAGGACACAGTAGTACTAAGGGTACTATGGTTTACCCTAAAACCAGATTATTCTTTTCCACCCCATCTTAGATTGTGTGGCCAAGAAACTTTGAAACCAACTTATTTCCCTGGGATTCTCTCTTCTAACATCTCTAGAGAAGGTGGAATGAAGTAGTGTATAATAAGAGTACATTCAACTACATGTTAGATAACAGTTGGGAGAAAGGTTCAGAAAAAAAACACCACCAACAAATTTTTATCTTTAGGGCTATAGACCTCTGTGCAGGTCTATGGAACAGTTTACCGCAAGTGGGAATTTGAGAGTAACCATTAATCTCTCATTTGTTTTAACACTTTCTCTCCAGCAACAACCCCTGAGATGAAGCCTGATGGATAGTTAGAAAACCTTTTTCCCATTCTAGTGCACTAACCCCATTATACTAGGAAAGCAGTTTATAGATAAGAGCCATGTTAGACAGTTAGTTAACCTCAAAGAACCCTAGGGATATAATTTTGGAGTGTGATGAGAGGACCCAGGAAGGTATGTTACTCCTACTGGCAAGAGGAAGACAGGGTTCTTCTGAGACAATGTTGTACAGCCTTAGGGCTAGATGCTGTTTGTTTAAAATCCTTGCTTTATTAAAATGGCAATTTGGAAATGTTGATATTTTATATTGAAAATAAGCATGTGAATTTCTCGCTATTTGCCCCAAATGTGAGATTCTGAAGTTCAAATGAGGATAATACTTGAAAAAAAGATTGGAAGAACAACATTGAATCTCATGCATTTGACCAAATCCCCATTTTCCATTTAGTGCATATATCTGTCACCCTAGGACTGAAACCTGTTAGCCTTGTTGAATATGATACTCTGCTCCTTAGAAGGACTAGCGCCCTTTCCTTCAGGTCTTTTATAATGGACACTGTGGCATTTAGGCCATTCCTTTGTATCTGTTCCTTCCTTCTGTCTCCAATTCCAGGCCAAGGATGAACTCAATGAGACAGAGGAATCCCGGGAAGTGGCTGTGAGGGAATTGCGGGAAATGGTTCAAGAACGGGCTGATTCTGGAGATGATATGGGGAAGTTGGTGGCTAAGAAGGTACAGGAGAAGGAGAATGACTTCTTCCTACGTTTCGTTCGGGCCCGCAAATTTGATGTCAGTCGTGCCTATGACCTACTTAAAGGTGAGGCTGGGTGTTATCCATTCCAACAGGGCGTGTTTGGGAGGACATGGATTGAGCAAGGTCTTTTAGGACATTTTATTCCCATACCAAAGCCCTGTACTTTTCTACCTCCCTGGTAGTATTCTTGCAATCTCATTTAGAACTCTTTATGCTACTTACTGGTTGTGTGAACCTTGATTTATTTTTTTAAATCTATAAAGTGAAGAGATTATGTAAGATAACTTCTGAGCCTCTGGCTCAGAAATATTGGTATCCTGCCCTGAAGGTAATATTCCCATTGTGCTGTTTTTCTCTTTCTTTCACTTGCTGGTTCCAGCTCACTTCTCTTAGAAGGAAGAGCCTTTTCTTTTTATACCATAGGAAACTATGGAAAAGATCAAGGCCATAGAATTGGGGCAATGTGCCTAATGGAATAGGGGTGTTTCTACACCTCAAGGCTTAATTTTAGATTTATGAATACTGCAGGAGGAGGAGGAGGGAAGAGAGAGTAGGGGTCATTGGGACAAATTTCTAAGCTCCTGGGTTAGAAAATTTTTTAATGGACTCACTGAATGGGGACATTACATATCAGGTTGTCATTGCCTAGACCAAAACAAACACTGCAGAAAGGCATGTGTTTCCCATCAACCTCTCTCAAGTTAGTAGAAGTCCTGTTGCTTTGCAAATTACTATAATGTCTATACTAAGCAGAAAGAACTTTTTCCTTGCTTCCAAAGGTAGGGCTATAACTAGTATAAATCTTCAAAATATAGGGTTAAAGTAAAATAACAGAAAGTATAGATTATTTCATGAAATTTTATTCTCTATGATTTACTGCAAACCTATAAATGGAGGTCATCTTTCCAAGATAATTCTGCAAACCAAGAGAGAAAGGAGTATATATCAAAATAAAGGATGGGGCAAATTATTAACCTCCTTGGTGGACTATGTATAAAGATTGAACAGTATTAAGTTGCCCAATTGTTCATCAAAGACTATCATCCTTATACAATGCTAGCTGATGAATTGTTCTCTCTTCTTGGACTTTAAGCATCATGAGGGCAGGACAAGTTTTCCAACTTGTCCAACATTTGTCTTCCTGACTTTGTAATTAACACAGGGGCAGATACCCATGGGTCTGATATTCTTCTTGTGATAAAAGTTGAGTGCTGAATTCAGTCTTTTTACCAGGAATATAGTTTGAGGAACTTATACTTTGACACTAGCAATTTTTACTCCTCCATCAAATCTCATTAAACCTACTCTCGAGGGTTTCTAAGGAAATGAAGGCTCTGGAAATTTCAGTGCCCCAGCCCAAAATGCTGGCCACCCCTAAACTTTTCAAATTATAGCTCTGCCAAGGAAAAGTGGCCTAATTTGGTATAGTATTAACATTAGTGATACTAGATCCAAGCCCAGAAAATAAAAAATATTTAAAATGAAAAAGAGTAAAAACTACTTCTGCAGAAGATCTCTGGGGAGGAGAGAAGGAACAGGCTACCCAAGGACAATGTATGACTTCTTCCTCTCACCAACAGGTTATGTGAATTTCCGACAACAATATCCTGAGCTCTTTGAAGATCTATCGCCAGCCGCTGTTCGGTGCACTATTGAAGCTGGTTACCCCGGCATTCTTTCTAGTCGGGATAAGTATGGTCGTGTGGTCATGCTCTTCAACATTGAGAACTGGGACTCTGAGGAAATTACTTTTGATGAGGTCAGCAGGGGGCAGCAATTTCTCTGTCACATTCAACCTCACTCTGGTCTGGAACCAATAATCTCGCTTTATACTCCTGTCTTCCTTGAACTTTTTGGCAGTACTGACTAGACAGGACCCTTATTCAATATTAATAATTAGAAATATAAAATCTGGGGTGGCTAGGTGGATCAGTGAATAGAGCACCGGTCCTGGAGTCAGGAGTACCTGAGTTTAAATCCAGCCTCAGACACTTAATAATTACCTAGCTGTGTGGCTGTGGGCAAGTCACTTAACCTCATTTGCCTTGCAAAAACCTAAATATATATATATATATATACATATATATATGCACACACACACACACACACACACACACACACACACATATATAAAATCCTATGACCTGCTTTCCAGAAATGCTTCCCTATTCACCCAGTAACTTGGCAAATTAATTCATTCTTTTTTGTTTTTGTGAGGCAATGGGGTTAAGTGATTTGCCCAAGGTCCCACAGTCTGTAAGTATAAAGTATCTGATGCTGAATTTGAACTCAGGTCTTCTTGATTCCAGGGCCAATGCTCTATCTACTTCTCCATCTAGCTGTCCCTAAACTAATTCATTCAAACTATTGTTTCTTATACAACAGACATTCCTTAATTAATCACATTCCTTTCAGAATTCTCCTTGTAGTAAAAAAAAGTTTAATAAAACCAATTGATGACTGTATCTGACAGAATTTGTAACATTTGTTACCCAGAGACCCCCTACCTCTCTATCAAGATGAGGAAGGTGTATATCATACCTATCCTCTGTAATCTGTTGCCTTTTAGTGTTGTTTTTTCTTTTACATTATTGGAATCTCTGTGTATGATGAATTATTCCTGGTTTGATTTCTTCATTTTGTATTGGTTCATATAAATCTGAATTCTTCATATTTATTTCTTCTGAAGCAAGAATATTCTACACATAACACAATTTTTTTCCAGCTATTCACTAATTGGTGGGTACTCACTTTGTTTTAAGATTGCTTTGTTATCACAAAAAGTTTTATTCATGTGGGACCTGTCTTTGATTTGCTTGGGGGGAACATGGGATCATCGAGTAAAAGGGTATGAACAATTTACTAAATTTTCTCACATAGTTCCTAGCTATTTTCCAGAATGATTGAACTAAGTCATTGCTCTACTTTGACTTCCTGCAGCCCATCTAATATTATTTCTGTTTTTTTATTAAAGATTTTATTTATTTTGAGTTTTACAATTTTACTCCCAATCTTACTTCCCTCCCCCCACCACTCACAGAAAGCAATTTGTCAGTCTTTACATTGTTTCCATGCTGTACATTGATCCAAATTGAGTGTGATGAGAGAGAAATCATATCCTTAAGGAAGAAACATAAAGTATAAGAGATAACCAGGTCTTTTCCCTAGATTAAAGGGAATAGTCCTTGAACTTTGTTGAAACTCCCCGGTTCTTTTTCTGGATACAGATGGTATTCTCCATTGCAGAGAGCCCCAAATTGTTCCTGATTGTTGCACTGATGGAATGAGCGAGTCCATCAAGGTTGATCATCCCCCCCCCCCCCCCCCCCCCCCCCGCCATGTTGCTGTTAGGGTGTACAGTGTTTTTTTTCTGGTTCTGCTCATCTCACTCAGCAGCATGCAAATCCCTCCAGGCTTCCCTGAATTCCCATCCCTCCTGGTTTCTAATAGAACAATAGTGTTCCATGACATACATATACCACAGTTTGCTAAGCCATTCCCCAATTGAAGAACATTTACTTGATTTCCAATTCTTTGCCACCACAAACAGGGATGCTATGAATATTTTTGTACAAGTGATGTTTTTACCCATTTTCATTATCTCTTCAGGGTATAGACCCAGTAGTGGTATTGCTGGATCAAAGGGTATGCACATTTTTTGTTGCCCTTTGGGCGGAGTTCCAAATTTCTCTTCAGAAAGGTTGGATTAGTTCATAGCTCCACCAACAATGTAATAGTGTCCCAGATTTCCCACAACTCTTCCAACAATGATCATTATCCTTTCTGGTCATATTGGCCAGTCTGAGAGGTGTGAGGTGGTACCTCAGAGAAGCTTAATTTGCATTTCTCTAATAAGTAATGATTTAGAGCAATTTTTCATATGACTGTGGATTGCTTTGATCTCATCTGTAAATTGCCTTTGCATATCCTTTGACCATTTGTCAACTGGGGAATGGCTTTTTTTGTTTTTAAATATGACTCGGTTCTCTGTATATTTTAGAAATGATTCCTTTGTCAGAAACAGTAGTTGTAAAGATTGTTTCCCAGTTTACTACATTCCTTTTGATCTTGGTTGCAGTGGTTTTATCTGTGCAAAAGCTTTTTTAATTTAATGGATTCCAAATCATCTAGTTTGTTTTTAGTGATGTTCTCCATCTCTTCCTTAGTCATAAACTGCTCCCCTTTCCATAGATCTGACAGGTAAATTAGTCCTTGATCTTCTAATTTGCTTATAGTGTTGTTTTTTATGTCTAAATCTGTATCCATTTGGATCTTATCTTGGTATAGGGTGTGAGGTGTTGGTCTAATCTAAGTTTCTTCCATACTAACTTCCAATTTTCCCAGAATTTTTTTATCGGAGAGTTTTTATCCCAATAGCTGGATTCTTTGGGTATATCAAACAGCAGATTACTATAATTGTTTCCTGCTGTTGCACCTAGTCTATTCCACTGGTCCACCACTCTATTTCTTAGCCAATACCAGGCAGTTTTGAGGACTGATGCTTTATAATGTAATTTTAGATCAGGTAGGACTAAGCCCTCTTCTTTTGCACTGTTTTTCATTAAATCCTTGGAAATTCTTGACTTTTTATTTCTCCATATGAATTTACTTACACCTTTTCTAACTCATTAAAGTAATTTTTTGGAATTTTGATTGGTAGGGCACTAAACAGGTAGTTTAGTTTTGGTAGAATTGTCATTTTTATTATATTAGCTTGACCTATCCATGAGCAGTTGATGTTTACCCAGTTATTTAAATCTGATTTAATTTGTGTGAAAAGTGTTTTATAATTGTTTTCAGCTTCTGAGTCTGCTTTGGCAAATAGACTCCCAGGTATTTTATATTGTCTGAGGTTACTTTGAATGGGATTTCTCTTTCTAGCTCTTCCTGCTGTATTTTGCTAGTCATATATAGAAAAGTTGATGATTTATGAGGGTTTATTTTATATCCTGCAACTTTGCTAAAATTGCTAATTGTTTCCAGTAGTTTTTTGGATGATTTCTTGGGATTCTCTAGGTATACCATCATGCCATCTGCAAAGAGTGAGAGTTTTGTCTTTTCCTTCACAATTATAATTCCTTCAATTTCTTTTTCTTCTCTAATTGCTGAAGCTAACATTTCTAATACGATATTGAATAGTAGTGGTGATAATGTGCATCCTTGTTTCACCCCTGATCTTATTGGGAATGCCTTTAGCCTCTCCCCATTGAATATAATGTTTGTTGATGGTTTCAGATAGATGCTGCTAATTATTCTAAGGAGCAGTCGATTTATTCCTACACTCTCTAGTGTTTTAGTAGGAATGGATGCTGTATTTTGTCAAAAGCTTTTTCAGTATCTATTGATATGATCATATGATTTCTGATAGGTTTGTTGTTGATATAATTGATTATACTATCAGTTTTCCTAATATTGAACCAACCCTGCATTCCTGGGATAAATCCTACTTGATCATAATGTATTAATTATCCCAGTGATAACTTGTTATATTCATTTTGCTAAGATTTTATTTAAGATTTTTGCATCTATATTCATCAGGGAGATAGGTCTATAATTTTTTTTTCTGTTTTAACTCTTCCTGGTTTAGTTATCAGCACCATATTGGTTAGGCAGAGTTATATCTTACCCTATTTTTCCAAAGAGTTTATACAGAATTGGGACCAATTGTTCCTTAAATGTTTGGTAAAATTCATTTGTGAATCCATCAGGCCCTGGAGATTTTTTCTAGGGAGTTCAATGATGGCTTGTTGAATTTCTTTTTCTGAGATAGGGTTGTTTAGGTATTTAATCTCTTCATTTAACTTGGGCAATTTATAATCTTGTAAATATTCATCCATTTCACTTAGATTGTCAAATTTATTGGCATAGAGTTGGGCAAAATAATTTCGAATTATTACTTCAATTTCCTCCTCATTGGTGGTGAGTTTACCCTTTTTGTTTATGATACTAGCAATTTGGTTTTCTTTTTTCTCTTTTTAAATCAAATTAACCAGAGGTTTATCAATTTTATTGGTGTTTTCATAAAATCAACTCTTGGTTTTATTTATTTCTGTCTTTTAAAAAATCTCTGTCAATTTAATGAAACTTATTTTAATTATTTTTTATTTTAATTTAAATTTAAACTATTTTAATTTTTCTTATTAAAGATTGGAAGTATTTTTTATTCTTCTTTTAAAAACTGTTCAAACCCTTTGACCACTCATCTACTGGGGTGATAAATTCTCTCTTCTCTGAGGAAAGATCGCAAAACTGGGATAACTTCTCTTCCTCCCTTCCTCTCTTCCTTTACCATTCCTATGATTCTGGGACAGTCATCAAAGTTTTCAGGGACCCCTTTAATTTTTTTCTTCCCATCGAGGAAGTAAAGGTCATCCCACAGGACATTTGGCCAATGTCCAGCTCCACTCTGGGGTAACCCATCCCTGAAATGGTATCACCTTTGGATGAAGTAAAACATTTGTTCATAACAGGTGAGTAAAAACACCAGGCCTATCAGGTGTTGGAAGAAGGAACTCAGTCCTAGACACTAATAATGCTAAGAGAGATTTTAGCAGTCAAATAAGTAAATGGCCTTATCTGGAAGAAGGAAGTCAGTATATATATCCAAGTTCTGGAATTTCCCAAACAGCAGTATGTGGTAACAAGACAGCTTAAGCTTGCCTCATTTCATTTTTTCCCCTTTGTTCTAAAGATCCTGCAGGCATACTGTGTCATCCTGGAGAAGCTGCTGGAAAATGAGGAAACCCAAATTAATGGCTTCTGCATTGTAGAGAACTTCAAGGGCTTCACCATGAACCAGGCAACAGGTCTCAGACCCTCAGAACTCAGAAAGATGGTGGACATGCTCCAGGTAATCCACATTTACTTCTCTTTGTTATTTTCTCATATCTCTTAGACACATCCAAAAAGGATTTGAAAAAGTCACCTATTTTATCTTTAAATAGATAAGCTTTAAATAAATAAGCTTTGGCTAGAACCAAAAAGAAATCAGGGTGAAGCCAGTCTATTTTTTTAAATCTTCCAGAGCAGAAGACTGCACATCTTCCTTTTGTAACTCATTACAATATTCAACTTTATTACAAGGAAAGTTCTTCCTAATAACTCACCAAAATAGCAAACTCCTTATAACTAATTCCTTTTCTATGTAGGATTGTGAAAGGATGGGGGACATGTGGCAGAATGAGGTAAAATAAGAGAATCTTGGCAGTCTCTAAAGTGAATCAATTTACTCAGCAGGCAGCTGGCATACTTTGGATATTTAAAATGACAAGGTACCTGAAAATGAATCATTTTTCTATCTTTGTCTTGCTGACTCCACTCTATAACCATTTGTTCCAAGTGAATTGAATTGACAGGAAAACAGAAGTTATTCCTTCAGCAGGTCCAGCACATAGATGCTTAGAAGGGGAGTAAGGGTTCCAGGGTCCTCTTCTTGGAATAGACAATGATGAGCCAGTCACATTTTCACTATGAGTCCCTGTTCACTTATGCAAACACGGGACAAATAGTTCTTTGGATGTGGGTTTTTCCCAGGGGGAGGGGGTTGTGGGGATAAATGCAAAACTGAGAATCAATCAATCAAGGAGAAGGTGGAAGTCATCTCTCTGTTTCCACAGGACTCTTTCCCGGCTAGATTCAAAGCAATCCACTTCATCCACCAGCCATGGTACTTCACCACCACCTACAACGTGGTCAAGCCATTCCTAAAGAATAAGCTTCTGGAGCGGGTGAGTGTGAGGTTACCACTTTTTAAACCAATGAGGTCAGGACTGGGAGCAAGAACTGGGTCCAGCAAGGACTCTAACCAGTGGTCACAAAGCAGTGAACTATGATGATGTCCAAGGAATAAAACTTGAACCACTAAGTGGACATAGGCCAAGGGAGAAACTGTTTACTATAACAATTATTTGGTTGTTTCTCTTGTCTCATCTTAGGTCTTCATTCATGGAGATGACTTGGAGACCTTTTTCCAGGAAATTGATGAAGACATATTGCCTGCTGACTTTGGAGGCTCACTTCCCAAATATGATGGCAAAGTCATAGCTGAAAAGCTGTTTGGACCCCGAACTGTGACTGAGAACACTGCCTTTTAAGAAAGTCTAGTTGTTACTTTCCTCAATGACCCCAAAGTTCTGATAGAAAACAATTGTCTTTTGAATTGTGTGAGTGATGAATATGTTTTTATTGTTGTCTGTAAGTATGCATTTCTATGCCTTTATTCACATGTATAACCCTAGTCAGGATCAAATATCCCTGTTTTGCCCACAACGAGCCATCAAAATTGGAAGAATTTTTCTAAATGTCTAAATCTAGGGGACACTGTCATTTAAGCTATTAGAGGTAAAAATGAGAAATGAGACAATTCATCATTCACCCAGTGCCTGGGCTGAGGCCAGCTAGCTTTTGAAGGTCCTGACCTTTTTACTGTAGTAAATGGCTCATGTGTAAGGATTAAATGATAGCTGAGTAATTGATCATTAAAAGAAAAATCTGCCTTTATGGTACCTTAGGATGAGTGAGGGAAGTTGGGGCACAAGGAATATGTTATTGAGGGTGAGTCAAAAAGGTATTCTCAGTTTAGACCCTTGCTTTCCCAACTAAGGTTCTATTCAGAGAAAGAATCTAGAGATGAGGAATTAAGACACAAGGAAATAATGCCAGTTTAGTGGATTAATTTCTCCTATTCTTGCATGTGTGCAGTGGGAGAAGAACAAAGGACAAAGTTGGAACTGAGAAAAGTCACTGTTCTTTGTGGTTGGTACAAATAATTACAACCTGAGAGGAACCAAGATTGGAAAGGGTGTGTGTGTGTGGGGGTTACTAATAGCTGATGCCTTTATTTGATCTAGGATATACTTTTATGTAGTATATGGAGCATTCTCAGAGTTACTCCTTTGCTGATCATGTGTGCCAATTCAGCATTTGGGTTGAGTCGGAGATGATGAACTTCCAGGCTTAGAAGTAGCCTTGTGAATTGGAGAGCTCAATTTCCTGGGTCCAATGAGTGGAGCTTACTGGTGGCAAGGGAAGATTCTACATAGGACAAGTAAACAAAGAGCAGGATCTCAAATCCCCTGGCCTAGATTGTCAGTCAATATAGGCTTGAGGGAGATGGTGAAAGGGTGAGGTGAACTGTATAATGCCTAATCAGCAGTCTTATAAACTGCATTATAGTTAGATGGTTTTAGGTGTCAATCTCCCTCTGGGTATTACAGTAGTCAGTGCTGCTTTGTTTAGCTTAAGTAATACTGTCATTATGCTTGTGAGAACCTTGTATGTCTTAGCATTATTTTGTATAGGAAATAAATACCTGCCCCATATCTAGCTCATTATATATATATATATATATATATATATGTATATATATATATATATATATATACATATATATATATATATATATGTATATATATATATATATATATATACATATATATATATATATATATATAGAACACCTTTCGATTTTCTTTTGAAGAGAGTGAATTTGATTGTTAGCTTTAAATAATTTGTCCTCAGAAGGATGGGGAAGGAAATTTTTCCAGGCTCCCTAAGGACTGAACATGGTGCATATCATTTGCCTTAGTTGGGAGTAGAGAAGGCTCTTAGGGGAGAAGGGTGAGTACCCCAGCCCCTTGAGCCCAAAAGCAGTTCTCAATGTTAGAACAGGGTCAGAGCATCCTAGAACTGGAAGGGCCTTCAGAGGTCATACACTCCATTCACCTTGTTTTATAGAAAGGGAAACAGAGGTCCAGAGAGGAGGAAGTGACCTGATGAAGGCCATGTCACCAGTGAGACTTGAACTCAAAAGCTTGCTCACTCCTAGTCTAGTGCTCCTTTGACTTCACCAGATCTGCATTTGCCTTTCATTAAAAACAACAACATATACTATAAGGCATCATTCTTGACCACCAGGGAGATTCAAAGTTTAGACAATGTACACATGTGTGTGTATATGAATATGTATGTATACACACACACACACACACACACACACACACACATATATATATATGTTACCTATAGGATAAGAAACACACATAAAATATCAAAATATAACAAAGTGCATTAGATACAGGCAAAGGTTATATTTCTAGTTCTGGACTATTGCCAGAGAAATCTTTCCAGAGCTGTAAGGCCAAAGGTAACAGTGTTTTCTCATTCCTTTTAAAAGAGGAAAGGGTGTGGTCACATTAGATTATGTAATACTCCTAACTGTAACCTTGGAAAGGGTATTTTGCTAAATGAGACATATCCCCAACACCAGGGATAGACCAAGGTAGGCAGCTGCCAAGGGTGTAACACACAGGATGCCATAAAAAAGCATTTTCAAATGTCAAAAAATTCTATTCTCCATGGCAAGGTGGCAATTATTTTGCAAAGTCAAGTTGTATGTATAACAGCAAAAAGCCTTCACTAGACACAGCAAAAAAGATACAATTTTCAAATTTACCTAGGATTCTTTTTTTCTTCTTCCATTCTTATCCATCATATTTTTTTTTTTCATTTTTGGCTGCCATCAGTTGGTTGTAAGTAACTGTGTCCAAGCAGATGGAGGGAGAACGCTTGATAAAATACAGACTAGGTGGTCCAGTGTTGCTATTGTGGGGAATAGTTTTATTATTTGTCTGTGTGGGTGTGTTTTTATTTATAATTTTAGAAAAATAAACTCTGCTCTAATATGTTCTGTGAATTTTAAGTAAAATCAGTATAACAGATTATACAAAAGCAAAAAGTACAAAAGAAAATTAGCTCTTCTCTGTTCAAACTTTCCCAAGATCCTGACCTAATTCTCAATCTTATACTCAGATTTAATGTCTTTTTGCTTTTCATTTCTAAAATATTTACCTAGCTTTGTTATGTTTGCAGTTTTTTTTTCTTTTTTTCTACCCCCTGTATTTTCTTCTCTCCAATTTTATTCCTTCTCAGAGGCATTTGGTGGCATAATAGAGTATGGACTTGGAGCAAGGAAGACCCAAGTTCAACCACTGCTTCACAATTACTGGCTATGTGACTCTTGATAAGTCACTTCACCCCTATCAGCCTTAATTTCCTCATCTGTAAAATGGTCATAATAACATCGACCTCACAAAGATGTTGTGAAGATCATATGTGCAAAGTTCTTTGTAGACCTTGAAATGCAATATAAATTTTAGCTATTTTTATTAAGTTAGGGAAAATTTTTTTTCTTTCTTCCTTAGTTTTCTTACCTATTTATGCACAAACAATATTTTTTTTAACAAGGCAAGGGGGTTAAAATTACTTGTCCAAGGTCACATATCTAAGTAAGTAAGTATCAAGTGTCTGAGGCTGAATTTGAATTCAGGTCCTTCTGACTCCAGGGCTGATGCTCTATCCACTGCCCCATCTAGCTTCCCCATAATAGTTTTAAAGTTTCTGATATTTCCCCTCAATTCCCTAGGAAAGTCCTGATGTTTATTTCTCTCATTTAGTTTTTAGCAGAAACAGCAGATTTACCATTATCTTTATAATATTTTAGTAATTCTCATACAAATATGAATATAAAAACAACAAAAAAATTTTTACATGCAATTTTCCTTGCGAAAGGGAAGGTGATATAGTGTATCTTAAGGTACCAGATCGGGGCAAACCATATCATAAATGACCTCATGGATACAGAACAGGAAAGACAAAAATATTAACAACAATTTAAGGTTTAAAAAGCACTTATTATTGTCTCATTTCTGAGATAGTTACTGCTATGATCAGTTACATTTTAATTAATGAACATACTGGGGACAGCAAGACCTGAATTCAAAATGGAACTTTTACTGTGGACATTTACTAGCTGTGTGACCCTGGATAAGTACGTTAACTCCTGTCTGCTTTAATTTCCTGGAGAAGAAAATTGCAAACCACTCCAGTTTCTCTGCCCAGAAACCCTGTAGACAACATTGGTGTGCTGTGGCCCACAGGTCAGGAGGGGTTGGGGCTGAAGAAGTGAACCAACAAGCAAAAGCAAACTGAATTCTGAGATGCTAAGTGATTTGCCTGGTTTTCCATCTAGTTAACAAGGCAGCTAGGTGGTGTAGGTGGAGTGCTGCACCAGGAATCAGGAAGACCATAGTTCAAATTTGGACTCAGTTCCTAGGTGTTTAACTCTAGGCAAATCACTTATCTTCTGTTTGCCTCAGCTTTTCCTCACCTGTAAAATGGGAATAGTAAGAGCACCTGCCCTCCTGGGTTGTTAGTGAGGACAAAATGAGATATATTTTGAAAACCTTAAAGCACCATATACATGCTATTTTTTTAGAGGTAGGATTCAAACTTGTTTTTTCTGACTCCAAGGCCAGGATGCTATCTATTAGGTGACATTGCCTCTTGGTCATGTTCTTAAGGTCAGCATGATCCATAACAATCATTGTGACACCAGATACCTCAGAACATATTATCAGCTCACATCTCTTGCTGGGGGGATCCCATTATGGGGATGAATGAGAGGAGCCTCCATTTTTCCTTAGGAAGCTGATAGATGAGAAATCTGACCAAAGCTTCCTCTTAGTTCTAGGACAGCTAAAAGAGAAGCCTCTAGTGGCACTCTCTTGGGGTGATGAAAGGTAATAAAAAGAAAAGATAAATAACACTAAAGGCTAGTAGGAGCAGTGTGCTACCTTTAAGGGCATTTTGGTGTGAATGAGTTAAAAGAGATGCCTTCCAATTGCCATGTTGCCTTGGGCAACCCGAAACTAGGACACACAGGAACCAGGGCCTCCCTGAAGGTCACAAACAGTGGGGAGCTACTATCTAGGATAACACTGCAGAACTTTGCAAAGAAGACAGGTAATTCTGATAAAGGGGCACATAGGACTGGGAATAGGGGAAAAAGAGCACTGGATTTGAATCCTGAAACTACTCCCTACTTCTTGCATAAACTTCAATGATGTCTCTAGATCTTGTTTTTCCTCATCTGTAAAATGAAGGGAATGGACTATATAATTTATTTTTAAATTTACTTCCTGAGCTAAATGTTATGATTCTATGATCCACTGGTAAATTCCCATTTCTTTGATCTGTGAGCCTTGGCTTGGTCTAATTTCTCTATCTTTATCTTTTAGCAATCTGTGATCAGAGGACAGTTAGTTGGGGAAAGAGAAGAGAAAAACTTTCATGGGGCTATGCCTTTCCCTGGAACCTGCTAAAAGGTGAATTGGTTGATTCATCTCTGATAATAGAAATGAAGGGTAATAACTTAGGAACACCCTGAAAATTTACAAGCTGCTTTACATACCTATCTTGTGTGAGGGAAGATATGAGACTCTTCCCATTTTTATAGATGAGGAAACAGTTCTAGAGCAAGTAGCAAATTCAATATTTGAATGCAGGTTTAATTCATTCAACTATGCTGGGTTGCTAAAGACAGATACATAGAACCCCCCCCCCCAATATATATACACTCTCTCTCTCTCTCTCTCTCTCTCTCTCTCTCTCTCTCTCTCTCTCTCTCTCTCCTCTGCCTCTCTCTTTCCACAAGAATTCCATAGCTGCTATGTGGTATTAGAACAACGTGAATGAAGGGAACACTTGAAGGAGGTGAAGATATCTGTGGGGAAAAACAACACTGTAGGATGTGCCTTTACATCTAAGTAATCAATGAATATTATTCTGAGAAAGGGTGATAACAGGAGTGCAGGGATATGGCCTCTTGACTCCATGCTGAAACAGCTAAGCAATCCACTGGCAAGGATTTTTAAAGTCCTGTGTATTGGGCACTTTAATAGATGTTGGGTATACAAAAGCAAAAATAATGTAGTCCCTGCTCTTCAGGAACTTACTTTTATCAGGGAAGATGTGGAAAACAATTGTATGGTATGGTACCCTGACCCATGATGAGGCTGCCCTGTATTGGTCCACAAGCACTTTCCTTCTAGGCTTGTTACTCCAAGAGGGAAGGTGATGCCAATAGGGATAAAACTCTTAAGTGGGTTGAATAAATCTCCCATTGAAGTACCAACAGAGCAGGCTTCATGCCTGAGTTTCTGGAAATGGACTTAGGCACTATAAAATTGATAAGTCCCAAGTACCATTCTCATTCTGTCCGGGATCAGGAAGTTTAATTTGTACCTGCAGAGGAATCCATCTCTCTATAATATACATAGCAAATGATAATCTGCTCTATGCCAATGAGGGAGAAGCCACTATCTTCTAAAGTAATACATTCCATTTTGGGACAGCTCTCATTCTTAAGTTTTTCCTTATTTTGAAATGAAACCTGCTTCATTTAAACTTCATGCTTTTCTCCTAGGTCTTTCTGCTCTCTCCTGTCAAATGGAGCAAGCCTAATTCTTTTCCACTTGACAGCCCCATCAAACTTACTGTGTATTTAATAATTTAATTGTATGGGTGTGAGCTCTTGCCAACAAAATAATTTCAGTGAATTATGGGTGATTGCCAGAGAGGGAGGTCCTCTTTCTTTGGAATCAAGAGATAGTGATCCTAAGCAAAATTGGCCTTTTCTCTTCACTTGAAGAGGCTGTGACCCAAATATTCAAGTGACTTTATACAAAAGAGTCTGGTAGCAAAGTGCTGAAATTATAGCAGTGACCCTGATCTTCAATCAAGAAAAATCAGGTCCCTGATCCTTATCAAAAAATGTCTGTATACACTGTAATTGAGAGGCTAATTTTATGTTGCTCAAAGTATAACCAAACCCACATTTGTTAGATTTGGAAAGTCTGTGACTATACTGATACACTATGGCCTATCCAAACACAGATGTGAATATAATACACACAAGTCTACAGGTTGGCTAGGAATTACAGCTGTCTGAATCCTGAGTCTGTTTAACCCTGAGCAAAACTAGTTGTCTTAATTGACCATGGCAGCAAGCTGTGCAGACCTGATCTGAAACAAACTTCCTGATAATGACCTACCTTATATCCAGGGCCTGGAATGTCTTTCATGTGGCAGTTTTCATTAGGTCATGGCCACTTCCCTAGGTATTGTCTAGGATCAAAGAGCCTGGGAAGAATAGACCTGCTCACTGGAGATGCATGAGGTTTTAAATAGTAACATAGGTATTGTCAATATACCCTCGCTATCCCAACCTTCTTGCCCAGATGGTTCCTACCCTAGCTTGTCATCTCTTGATAAAGAGGAATGATTCCTCCATGTGTGAAGGTCAACAATACAAAGCTATATCAGCTTTCAGAAGGGGCCCAACAAAAGAAGCCTACTGATTGGGACCATTCTACTAGTCTAGGTTGGTATTCTTGTGAAAGTCACTTCACTGATGTTATAGGCAAGACTAAGAAAAGAGATACAAACCAAATCTTGTCTTTCAAATGGGGGTAGGGGTGAGGGATGAAGGGAAGTTATAGAAAATTTATATAAAAACAGCCAGGCAAAGTGAGAAATTTGAAGAAGGAAGTATCATTTTCCCCTGGAAAGTTGAGGAAAGACTCTCTTGAGGGCTGTAGCAAGTAAGTTGGGCCTAAAAGAAAGGTTGGAACTTTAATCTCATCTAAGTGAGGAAGAGTAGGGGGAAGGGCAAGGTGACATGAACAGACACTGGGTGAAAAGTAGATAGCATAGGGAAGATGAGGAACATGGAATAGTATAATTTGGCCAGTGTAGGATATGTGAAGGGTTTATAAAACTAGAGGCCATATTGAGAAACTATGAACACCAGGCTCTGAGCTCATAATGTGCTTTATTTGGTAGGCACTAGGAAAACACCAAAGGAATGACATATTGAAGTGATTTATTAGATTCAGGCAGACATGAAGATGTAAGGAGGAAAAATAGACTGGCAGCAGGAAGATAAAATAGGAGAAAATTAGGATGGCCTGGTTTAGAAGAGTACCTACATTAGTGTGTTGGCTATGAGAATGAAGAGGGGGACAGGTAATTGTAGAATTTGAAATTACAGGAACTTTGAAGAGAAAAAGATGAGGTGATGAACTTGGGCAATGGGGAGGAGGGTTATATTTCATCAGTTAGTATCTGTAGCTAGTGATTTGGGTAAATAACAAGAAAAAAGGGTGACTATAATTTTAATAATGTCTATACCAAAAATTCTTAACTTGGGGTCCACAAGCTTGTTTTTAAAACATATTTTGATAACTGTATTTTAATATAATTGGTTTCCTTTGTAATCTTATTTTGTTTTATACATTTAAAAACATTATTCTTAGAAAGAGCTTAGGCTATATTAGATTGCCAAAGAGGTCCATGACACTAAAAATGTTAGGAAAGAAGTCTGTCAAATAATCTAAGTTAAATGAATTTGTTATTAGCAAGGGATGAAGATTCTAGAGTTCATAGATAAGGCAAGTTAAAAATAATTATCTCATACCTCACTTAGGGGCCTAAGGTTTTAGATGAAAATATGAAGAATAAGATTGTTGGTTAGAATAATGATAGTGTATGCTTATGTATGTTTTAAAACACTACAAAACAAATTCTTTATAAGTACCATGTGAGGTAGGGAGGGCAGGTATCATTATCTTCACTTTACATATGAAATTGAGGCTCAGACATGTTTGGGTGATTTACCCACAAACACGTGGCTATCAAAGTGCCAAAGATAATATATGAACCCTTGTCTTCTGATTTCCAGGTCCAAAGCTTTCTTTTTCCCACGCTGTCTCTGGAAAATAATTTGCACAAAGAAATGCTCAGGCCACATTTTGGTTGATTTTGTCCTTTATTTTTTTTAAGTAAAGAAATTCCATTGAATCAAAGATAACAAAATTATCATTTTTGTTTGCAATGATCTTTGTTTTACCACCACACAGAATCAAAATAGGTCCAAAAGTAATATGAGAAAATAAAAAGATCAAGGACACCATTGCTTAATATAATTTTCTTAATAAAGGTAAACATTGCTGTATTTAGAAAAATTGCATTGCTAGTTGCAAATCTTAAATGCCTTAAGAGTTAAAGGATCCATTTCACCCCCCACCCCCCACCCCATAAAGATCCAAAAGCTGGAAGGTTTTCAGAATACAAACTAATTTTTTTTTTCAGGGCAGCATTTTAAATTTAGGGGAAAAATAACTCTGTAAAAGAACAGGAATGTGGAAGTGATGGTTCTTTAAAATCTATCTGGAAGCAAGTCTGCCAAAATTATGACAATATGTTGAACAGAAGAGTCCAATTAAAATACAGAAAAAAATGTACACTCACTCCCCCTTCCAACCCTCCCCCCCACCCCCCACCCCTACCCCCAGCTTCGCTAAGGCCGCTGTAGTGGCAAAAGTCAGAAAGCTCAGGTACAGTGTAGGTCTTCCTGAGGCAGAGTGAACTATCCCATCATCTGGAACCAGTGTGGAAGAAGAGAGATTTTTACTTTGAATTGTGCTTTAAGAAAAACAAAAAGGGCCTGTCCCTTCATTCTCCCCCCCCCCCCAAAAAATTCTTCAAGAAAACTACTGCTGAAATAAAGAAAAATTGTTCATGGCCATGAACAGTTTTTGAAGTGAGTGAGTTTCATTAGATCCAGTTGGTCAGCTGAACTTTTATGGCCTGTTGGCTACCCAATATCATGGAAAGCCTGGAAGAAGGTTGGATATTGAAATGGAAGGCGCTTCTGCAGATCCCTCAAATGAAGGCTGTCCTTGAATTTATGGCAATAGTGGATTTCTTGGCTAACATCAACACACTTATTTTCCAAAAGTTAATAACCTTAAATTAAGGTTTTATTACTATTCATCAAAAGTGAAGCAAAGATCTAGAGGTTTCAGGGAAATTAGGATATGGGACCTAACCCAATGGCTAGGAACTATATAAACCCAATCATTAAAATATATGAAAGCTTTAACCAACATTATAATTAGGAAATTAGGGAATAGATGAAACTATTCTAGAGAAGGTTGACATTCTAGAAGAGGCAGCTTTTTGATGATTGGTACCTGATAAAAGGGTTGGCTGGTTTGGCTTTCCTGTTTTGGGATACTGGCCACCTGCCAAATCCCTTTTGTAAGAGAAATGCTCAGTGTTTCTGAGTCCCAAAGAAGATGTGACAGTGGTCAGAAGCAGATTTTTATATTGGAAGGTCTCAAAGCTCTCTGCCCCTGCTTGTACTCTTCTATATGATTTGGCATTAGTGATTCTCATCTCAGAGCGCTATGGAGAATTAATTTCTTTTGCTTTAGTGATGAGGAAGAAAACTTCCCCATGGGCAGCCCAATCTTTTCAATTCTAAAGGAAACAAATCCAAACTCAGAATCTATGAATTATTTATTTGATCCAAGGTGGCTTAGGCAGTAGCCTAGGCAGAAAGTGTTCTTTAGGTTACGTGCTTAGTGAGTTTTGACTGGATCTTAGGAGCCAAACTAGTTTAAAAGATAGTGAGTATAAATTTTCTGCCTGATAGTTCTGGTTCAATCTCTCACAGCAGACATACTACAATATTATGAGAGATATCAGAGGATTTCCTGGCGGCTCCGGTTGTGAAGGAAGATATTCCCAAGGATATTTGATAGGACATTGCAACGATATAGCACTAAATGACCCTTTTGTACTGCTTGAAGGATGAAGACCTGCAAGATCTTTTAAGCAAGCATGATGTTTCAATAATCTTTACTTGAGGCCTAAGAATTGATGCTGTAAAGAAAAGCAGCTCAGAGCCCACACATCTTCTCACTTATAAAGCATAAACCAGAATAAAAGCTCCACTGTTCCCCTGAAACTCCAAGCTCTTAAGTCACATTATAAAGATATCTGCAATTATGATGCATGGCATGGTGAACTTGGCTATATAAAGAATTATGCTTAGTTATGCTGAAGACTAAAAATTGCTTTAATAATTGAATCACAGAACTTTAGAGCTAGTTTTGGAAAAGGCAGGTTGAGCATGTGGAATTTTCTATATTAGGAAGAGTCTCCTTGTCTTGCTTGGTTCTTATGCTGAATGATTATGATATTCAACTGATCCCCATGAAACATGTGCAAAAATTATAAACACTTTTGAACTGAGAGAGGGTTTAAGGTAATAATGGTCACACTACACAAGATCCTGAAGGGAGAAAGAGTTTTAGCCAATGCCACTTTTTTAAATATAGCTGTCTTTAAACCTTACTAAGGTAAGCTTTGACACAGCTGTAGTCCACATACAAGGAATCTAGAGAAGGTAGGAGGGGTCAGACTCAGCTTGGAGGATCTGTAAACAGATCTAGGTTAGAGGAATGAATCTATGCTGACCACCAAAGACCAGCAAGTAGATATGGTAATGAAGTCAAGGTCTTTCTAAAGAGAATGAAGAATACAGAATTCTTTCAGGTGAGTTTCCACATTAGAAGGATGTGGTCACAATCTCTACACATTAAAAGATGAAGGATGACTCCAAGGGGATTAAACTAAGAAATGGAAAAAAATATATATTCTGCCTTTGTCCTACCCCAGTGATGGGAGCCTCCTGGAGAAATAAATGTTTTGTTTTTCAAATCTGTTAAAAGCATCCTTAAACATAAATGCATAAAGGGGACCTGACATTATTTTCCAAGTGGCAACAACTCCTCTCTAGACTACACCAAGTAATAAGTTGGTCTGGATGAGTTACTGAACTGTGTCTTACTTTGAGGTGGAAAGAATACAGTAGGAAAAAATGTGAACATTCATTATACTTTGGTTTAACATATAACCACTGTTGCTGTATTTGTACAGCAGGAGCTCAGAATCTGATTTTAAAGTAGATGAACCACTTCCAATAGCATACAGAAGTCCAAATTCATGTTAGCCCTGATGGTACAGTTTTTATTTCTGGTTAAGGGCGAGGTAGAATAGCATTTGAAAAGTAGCCCAGTTTTTCCTTGCTACTTTATATTAAGAATATCTTAAAACAGATAGGTTTAAGAAATGGCCAAACATGTTTTCTTCCCTAGACACAGGTCACTTTCATGTGAATTCAGCCAATCAAATGCAGACAAATTATCAGGGTAGCAGACTAGAGAGCAGAGGAAAAAATCTCTACTTTGTAATGACTACTGGCTATAAACATGACCTGGAAGGAATAAAAGAGGAAAACTAGGGGAGGAGAAAAGAAAATCTCCATATAAAATGATATGCTGCACTCATGGTTTATTAGGAAGCTGAAAAATCCTCTAAATTCTATGCCTACCCCTATTCAACTGAGAAAGCAAACAAGAACAAGAATTTTCTTGTAAGACAAAATGTCACATCTGTAGTCTCATTTCTATGCAGAAGAGACTTGAACACATTCAAAGGGTTTCAGTTGATTCCACTTGGGTCAAAATGGAATGTAAATGCCACTGTCAGTCACACTGCACAAAAGATTTTAGCTGGGAAGTTGTCCACAGGATGCTGCATGTTAAATTCTGGCTATGCAGTTACAAAGACTTAAAAAGACAGATGTGACACTCTTTACCAACAAAAGCAAACAGAGAATGATCCTGTTAACCTGTCATCAGGAAGCAGTATTCATGGGGGAAAAAGTTTCCCACTTGGCTGGATCTTGTGTATGAGACAATGGTGATCTGATCCTTTTTTCTACTGAATGTAGCAGCATATGCATATGTTTTTAGAATAGGCCAGACAATATGGCCAAAGGCAAACAGGAGTCTACCATTTTTGATAGTAATTCAATGGTTATAAAATTATTGCTTGGTTTAGTTAATCTAAGTTTAGGGAAGTAATGATAGCATCAGGAAGTCTGTCTATGAATATTCTAGATTTTAGTTGTGAGTTGGTAGCGAATTGGGAATGGGGGTGGGGTGGCAGACTGAAAAATTTTTTAATCACAACCAAAGTGGCTAATTGCCAAATCAAGGCTAATAAAGTGCTAATTGGTGCTAAAAGAGTGTCACAGGAAAAGTAATAAAGAATACAGTTTGGAAAAGATTTCAATAAATTGAACAGAAAAATAATCAGAAAGGAAAACTGAAACCAAAGAAGTTCCAGTATCTTTCAATACTGGCTGTTACGCATTCCAATAAGGTGGTGATCTAATGATTGTCGTACAGAATTTCTTTAGGGTAGAAATAGTTATTATCAGCATGGTCACTTGGGACAATACTCATCTCCTGTCAATGTTCATAAAAATAATGCCTTCAAAGTGCCTGAGAAGTTTTCACCAGCTGAGCTTTCCAATTTAACCTCTGTTTATTGCTGGAGTCAAAGAAGTTAAGAGAAGCTAAAGGTCTATAATAGAAGCCTAACTGAATCATCTTGAATGCAACTCTTAGAGCAACTGCTGGTTTTAGATACTCAAGTCCCAAAAGATCAGGAAAAGGATAAAATTTCAAATCCTAACCGACATTTTTTGACTTGAGACTCTGGAAAAGTCTATTTGAGAGTATAAAGTAAAGGAGATTCAATAAAAATTCTGTTCCAAAAGAAACTTTTTTAAATGGAGATGTGTAATTTTGTCTAAACTTAAATTTGACTTCTGAATTACTGAGCCAGTATTAAGGAGATCTGGGTTAAAAGGAAAAAACCCACATAATTCAGGGCTAAGGAAAATCCTTTAAAAAAGGAGGAAATAAAAGAAAGGCAAATGATCATATCAAGGCTACTTGTTTGATATGGGCAAGAATTCAAAGAACAGGGAGTCATTTGGAATTCTGTTCTCTCAAAATCTAGGCAAATAAATCATATAATTTTTAAGTTGGACAAGACCACAGGGATCAACTAGTTCAACTCTCTCATTTTACAGATGAGGAAACTGAGGATGACAAGAGGTTAAATGACTTGTCCAAGGTCATCATGGTAGAACTATCCTCTACACTCTACTGCAAATGCACACAAGGCAATCTTCAAATGATGTGTCTTCATTATGTCTGAAGTTGATATAGTCATTGATACTCAGACACCTCTGGTTATAAACTTCAGTAAGGAATTCTAAACACAAGATACATCTAACCTAATGCTTCAGGGTGAAAGATCCTTTAGGAAATGTTGTAAATATGGAATTTGGCTTAAAAAAACTTGATTCCCCCCCCCTCTGCTTATGGAGCTCACATTCCCCTAAACTCTTTTACCACTTTCAAGCTCCCTCTCCTCAATATTGGCTTGGAACCACAGGCCTTTTTAGAATTGAAACAATGGTTCAAAGTATAGTCACAAAACTTTAGGATACATCTTGCCACATTCTTGGGTTTTTTTGATTGGCAAAGCAAATATACTGTTCAGATACATTTTTAATAGGGAAATTAGATGACAATTGGCTTAATCAAAATGCTGAAACCAGACAGGTGATCAAGAATCCTGCTACTTGCCATCATGGCCAATTAATGCAATAAAGAAAACCAGTAACTTAAGCACAAAAATAGCCTGAAGATCCTGGGGACAGCCATCTGCCTCGGCGAGAGGTGCTCTTGGTGGGAAGCTTCCCTGCTGACAAACCCAGGTTATTGAGAAGGATGAAAACCTGAAGCAGCAGGTGAAGAGATGAGTCGTTTCAGAAGGAGGGGCCACTGGGTGCTGCTAAGTCTATAAAGGCATCACTCCAGGTCGGCATCCATTTGCTCTGTGTCTGAGCACTGGGATTTGTTATGCTCCCATTGGCAAATGGCATTGGCATACTGTACCACCAGCTTATCCATCCAGGTCAGGGGCTCCGGGAAAAGAACAGCACCCTCAAAGAAGCCCAAGTGACCTCCATGAAGTGGCAGCACAAACATGACATTCTCTCGTTTCTCTGCAAGGGGAAAAACGCATCTGGGTGAGTGATCAGCGTCTAGGTGGCTTCCTCTGGGTGTAGAAAAAGGAAGCTGTAGTTATTTATCCAATGCACCTGGCTCAAGATATCAACATAATATTTGCAGGCAGGCTCTTTTTGATGATTATTTTATGTGTTTTTGTAAGATGAGATCTAGATGCTGTATTTTTTTTTTTTAGGTTTTTGCAAGGCAAATGGGGGTAAGTGGCTTGCCCAAGGCCACACAGCTAGGTAATTATTAAGTGTCTGAGACCAGATTTGAACCCAGGTACTCCTGACTCCAAGGCCAGTGCTTTATCCACTAAGTCACCTAGCCGCCCCTAACTTTAGATGCTGTATTAGAAGGGGCTGTGTCTTACTTGGTTATTAGATCCTTGGATATATTGAAAGTAGAATGATAGGGGTGGCTAGGTGGCCACAGTGGATAGATCACTGGCTCTGGAGTCAGGTGTACCTGAGTTCAAATCTGGCCTCAGACACTTAATAATTACCTAGCTGTGTGACCCTTGGGCAAGCCACTTAACCCCATGTGTCTTGCAAAAACCTTTAAAAAAAAAAGAGGGAAGAAAGTAGAATGATGTAGGAACAAAGGAAAACAGGCTTAGGGTTGGAAGTTACCATGGTCTCCCAGGTTTTATCTAGGGCCAGACTCTGGTTCCCATATCTCTTCTAGATTCTGACTTCAGAGAGGCAGACCTTCTAAAGCCTTTCAGGGGCTGCCGCCGCCACTGCCGCCGCCTCCACCACCACCACCACCACCACCACCACCACCACCACCACCACCACCACCACCACCACCACCACCACCACCACCACCACCACCACCACTCTATCATCAGCTACAAGACTGGATATCAAGGGAAGGCCTCCCTTAATGGACCTCTCTCAATGGTTTACACAAGACCATCCTTTTATATATCATGTCCCATCCCAGTGACTATGAAACTTCAGCTGCCAGTGAACTAATCTTATTCCCTATCCAAACTGCCTGCTTTCCTACTTTCAAATCTGCCTCAAACCAATCCTCTCAGGTTCCATTTCACATCTTTTCACCACTTCTTCCATTGTATCTTCTGGTCTTCACTGAGCCCCAATTCCCTCTTGTTGAATGCTTTTTTTGGCCTGCCTTTCCAGCCCTGGGCTCCATTTTCTTTTCTACTCTTTGTCTCATTAGTTGCAAGAGGAGAATTGGAACTCTCCTTTGCTCCCCACTGACATTTCTAGACTCACCCTTTGACACTATTATTCAGCAAACCATCTTCCTTTGAGTTTCAGATTTCCATTTTCTCATGGTTGTCATTAGTCCACCTCTAGGATATTCTCTTTCTTTCTTCAATGAGTTTAGTGTAGTCAGACAAGAGAATTTCAGCATACGTAGAAATTCTCCCTCAAATTCTCAACTTTCCAGTTCCTCAATCTGCTCAATTTGATGACCATGACACTCCACCTCAGCTAAACAGAATTTGCCATTACTCACAAGTGTTCCATTTTTATGAATTCTAAAAATTCTTTATATGACTAATCTTTTAGTATCCCATCTTTCTCTCTGCCTTACAAAACCCTAACTCTTTCTTTATCCTCAATGTAACCTCCATACCCTTCAGATTTTTCCCAGAGGCCACCACTTCTAAGCTGGATACCCTTTCTCCTCTTTCTCTATCTTGACCCCTTGGCAAACCAATTCAACTTTGCACTCTCCTCTCCACTCAGTCACTTAATTTATCATATACCTTGTCAGACTCAATCCTGGATTTCTCTTATTACTTGAAGTCTTTGCTCCTATTCATATGCTGGAATGGAGATGGAGAAAATACATAATGGTCTGTTACATATTTGAATTTTCTATTCTCAACTTGGAACTTATTGCAGCAAGATAATCTTTCCATTCCCTTATGATTCAATATCCCACTTTCTACACCAACTGTTCCAAATCTCATTTCTCCTAAAGCATCACAAGGAACTCCTTACGATCATCTTTGCTGAGGACACTATCACATACTTCCCTGCCAAAGATCTCCTTCAGGTCTCACCTCACATCACTCAAACATTTCTCTCCCATTATTTCTGTCTTCAGTACTTTATCATATGGGGAGGTGTCTTTTTTCCTTGTCAAGGTCACCTCTTTCATATCTTGGAACTTCTTTCATTTTTTCCAGAATATTGGCCCCTCTCTCAACTCAATGATCTCCAATATTTCACTATCAGTTCTTTTCTGGCTACTTACAAACATGTCCATGTCTCTCCAACCTTAAAAATCCATAACTTGAGCCCATATATACTACAAACCTACATAGTGCTTAACAAATGTTTCATTCATTGATTCATTCATTCTTCCCTTCCTAGTAAACTATTATCCTATATCTCTACTCCCCTTCTTAGCTATTCCTTGAGAAAGCTATCTATACTAGGTGCTTCCATTTCCACATCCTCTCCTCTCATTCTCTTAACCTCTGACCTCATCATTCAACTAAAATTGCCCTCTCCCAAAGTTACCAGTGATCTCTTAATTACCAAATATAATAACTTTATCCCTGAAAACCTTTCTGCAGCATTTGATATTTGATTACTTTATCTTCCTGAATATTCTCTTCTATTTAAGTTTTTGTGACACTACTCACTCCTGGTTCTTTCTTATCCTACTTTTCCAATATCCTTTGCTGTTTCTTTATCTAGGTCATTCCCATTAACTGTAGTTGTCCTTCTAAGGCTCTGCTCTGTCCTTCTAAGACTCTTCCCTCTATATTATCTCAATTGATGATCCTAACAACTCTCGTTCAGTGGATTGCTAGATCTATATATATCTCCAGTCCATATTTCTTTCTTGAGAACTAGTCCAATATCATCAAATGCCTTTTGGACATATTAAACTGGATGTTTTCTCAGCATTTCAAACTCAACATTTCTAAAACAGAACTTAATATCTTTTTTTTCAACTTATCCTTCTTTTTGACCTCCCTATTACAGCCTGGAGCACTCCCATTCTCTTATTATACCTTGGTGTCTTACCCTCACTTACCCAAGTATCCATTTTGTTGCTAAATCATGTAGTTTTTCTTTCCCAAACATTTTTGTTATATGTTCCCTTCTCTCAACTCACAGAGCCCCATGCTAATTCAGGCTCTAATCATCTCTCACCTGGACTGGTGCAATAGTCTTTTAACTATTCTCCCTGTCTCAATTCTCTCTATACTCCAAACCATTCTCTATTTATCTACCACAATAATTTTTTAAAGCCGAGATCTGCCCACATCCCTTCTGTACTTAATAAATTCCTCTGTTGGGCATTTAAATTTGCCTCACCTGACCCCCTCCTACTTTTCTAGTCTTCTCAAGCTTTGTTTCCTTCTCTGCATATTACAATGGAGCCAAAATGGTCTAAAAATCTCACTTTCTGCAGGAGACTTTACTAGTGCCTGAGATTTCTTCTCAGGTACTCTATCTTGTATGTAAAACTAGTTATTTACAGGTTACCCACCTGCATTAGAATGTGTGCTCTTTGAAAGAGACTGCCTTTCTTTACAAATAATTTAAAAATTTTTTTGATGAATTCATTTAGACTCATTTTTTTTTATTTTACAGATGAGGAGAAATCATAAAGTTTAAGTGATTGGCCCAAAGTCAATAAATGATAGAGGCAGATTTTGAATCCATGCCATTTGTGTGTAATGTGCCCGTAGTCTTAAATTCAAATATAAGAAATCATGAGACCACCTCTCTCTCATAATGAAAACTTTTCATTGCATAACATTCGACTTCTAGAATACATAATTCTTTCGCTTGATGGGTTACAAAAGTGTTGACTAGTGACTAAGTCCTCTGTGTTTTGCTCTACCATATATTCTTTTCCCCACCCAGTCCTGAATATTTTAATTGAAGCAAAATTTTTCTTCTTAATTATATTTAAAAGAGGAAAATTTCCCCTCATAGTCTCCCCTCTCTTGTGATTTATATCTTAAGGTTCTAAAATGATATTTGTCTCCTGGAAGACAGAAAAAGATAACATTGGCATTACCAGATCTCTTCCTCTCTCTTCTCAGTTCTCTTCTCTGCACTTTCACTATTGATTAGTGTGGAATGAGATCATACCAACTTCAATCCCAATAAACTACTCCCTACCAGGCAACAACAGCAGGGATTTTATATTTTGTTCTTCCTGTGAAGTTGTAGTTCTGAATACCTTCTTTCCCAATATCAAACTTTCCAGCTTAGAAGAATCAATCTACCAGGCAATGTCAATAGCAACAATATTTCCTGGCATGACAGTTCTGATCTCTTACAATAGGAGAGTAGGAAGTCAGAATATTTCTTCTTTAAATGTTTAGGTTTAACAGGGTTTCTTTGAATATGAACAGAAGTTTTCAGATAAAAACATGGCAGTAAGGAAAGCCTCTCACATAAAGAATAGTTTTAGGAGATCATTTCAAGAGGAATATGACAGGATTTACTTTACCAGGATGAGTGAGGAAATGGATCAGTACTTACCTGAAAGAGATTTAGGGATTGTTAAAAGACTTTCATGCACCAAGGGATCATCAGCAGCATTAACCAGCATGAGTGGAACATAAATCTGTACAAAGAAAAATAAAAGTAAAACTGCTGTCTCTGGTGGTCAAACCCTGAAACTCACTATTAAACACTTTCTTATGAGGAAAGTAAACAAGGACCAATAATCCTAACCAAGATCAGTGCATACAAATGCCAGGTTGGCAATATATGAATGATAAGCTTCTGGTAAGATCATGATTAGGCAGTGAATTGCTGTGTGCAAAGACAGATCTAAAGTGACCTTGGTTAAACTTATTAATAATGCTAGCTGGAGGTGATCTGGTCAACATGTTCATTCTATTACAAAAATACTTTTTTGGGGGGGGGCACAAAAACCAGGGGAATTTTGTTACTTTTTTGGTTCAATTTAACATATTTTTTTTTAAAATCCCTATTATTTAACAGAGTTCACTGTTTCATATATAAATCCTCCTTTCTATTCCTTTTAAAAATCAAGTCTTCCATTTATTTCAGTTAAAAAAACAAAACACAATAAAACAAAAATATGGGGAGACATACTGACAGCAGGTTGATGTGAAAAAAGATCTGAGAGTTTTAGTTTTCTAAAAGCTATTATTATTAGCCAATGATATCACATAGATGCTTAAAAACTAATGCAATTTTAGTTTGCACTCAAAAGCTGGGTTCTTAATTCTTTTTGTGTCATGGACCCTTTTGGTAATCATTCTCAAGAATAATGTTTTTAGGGGCGGCTAGGTGGCTCAGTGGAGCACCAGCCCTGGAGTCAGGAGTACTTGAAATCAATTGCCGCCTCAGACACTTAATAATTACCTAGCTGTGTGGCCTTGGGCAAGCCACTTAACCCCATTGCCTTGTAAAAACTAATAATAATAATAATAATAATAATAATAATAATAATAATAATAATGATGATGATGATGATGATGATGATGATGATGATGATGATAATGTTTTAGGTGCATAAAATAAAATACATAGGTCTACAAAGGAAACTAATTATTTTGAAATAAATATAATTTTTTCTTATGAACTTCCTTGATGTCTACTTACAGACTCCCCTTCCTTTCACCCTCCCCCCTCCCCCTCTTTCTGAGGTCTTTGGACCTAGTTTAAGAACTCCTACATAAAATGTTAAGATCACAATACAAATACCATTATAGCTCTGTATTATCTAAACATGCCCAAGATACTGTGTTAATTCTTGGTACCAATTTTAAAAGGGACATGGTTTTTAAGGTGGCCCAGTATGTTAAGGAATCTGTAAACTATGTCATGAGTGACAGATTGATGAACAGAAGAGAACAGAAGAGAAGACATAGAGGGGGACATAATAACTGTTTTCAATTATCTGAAAGGCTTTCCAGTAGGAGGGGTAGGTTTCCATATAATTCTAGAAGGCGGAAAACTAAGCAGCATCATGTAGTGGAAAGACTGTTTGTATTTAGAGCCAGAGGACCTAGGGTCAAGTTCTTAGTAATTAGTACTCCTAAGACCTTGGGTAAATCACTTAATCATTATGGCTTCAGTTTTCTCATCTGTAAAATGAGACATTGGTCTAGGTCACTTCTGAAATTTCTTCTCACTATAGATCTATGATCCAAGTTGGAGGAAGGCAGAATCTTTCACAATTTGAACGTGTCAGTGATAAAGTGGGATGCCTTGTGAGGCAAGTGCTCCCAAGTATTCCAGCTTTAGAATCATTCATACTAGCAGAATCTGGATGATCACAGAGATAAAATGAGAAGATATTTTTAATGGTATCTGGGAGGTTAAGCAAGATGGATTTTTTTTCCTAACTCCAAGTCCAGGATTTTTAGATTTGGGGGCAAAGCAAAAGTAGTTTTATTATTTCTAGTCAGCTCTAGTCACTCACCCTGTGTAGATATCTCATACAGCTTTCTTCTTCATAATATTCTTTCAGGGAATTATAGCCATGAAACTTCCTAAAATGTACCAAAGGAGGGAAAAATGTAAGAAGAGATAGAGACTTTTCCTCAGGACTCAGCTCTGGACTGTTTTATTTTTCTTCTAATTCTCCCATTCATCTTTCCATACTTTTAATAACAATCAACTATTTTGCTGCCCAGGTTAGTGTGAAGCTAAATATCACCAAAAAGGTTAGGAAATTCAGAGATGGATAATACTTTCTTTGCAACAGAGTTCTCTTAAGCAGAGGGTGTCTCTCAACCTGAAGTGCTAGAGAATGAGATGACATAAATTAGGGAGAAGGAAGTGGACATGGATGTTGAGTTCCAAGACCTGTCTCCCCAGGAGGCAGTAATTAGGAAAAGATTACTTTCTCTTTTAATTTTTTTTTAATGGCATGATCTTTAATAATAACATCCAGAGGGTAGATAATTCCTGAGAAACTTGATTATTTTTTCCAGTGACGTTGAGGGATTCAGATTTGATTCAAGAATGACAAAATAGACAATTTCAGAGAAATTTAGGAATACTTGGTGAACTGATGCAGAATATAGTGAGTAGAACCTGGAGAATATTTTATGCAGAAACAACATTATAAAGAAAAACTGTGAAAGACTTTAGAACTGTGATTAATGCAGTGATAAATGATAATTCCAGAGAACCAGAGGAAGAAGTAGATTCAAAATGCAGAATGAGACATATTTTTGGACATGGTTAATGAGAGAATCTTCTTTGCTTGACTGTGCCTATCTGTTACAAGGGTTTTATTTTTTCTTTCTGTTCAATTTTAATAGCAATAACAACAAAAAAGATTTTCTGTAAGGGAGGTTTGGCTCAGTGTAGGAACTCCTCTGGCTTTCCAAAGTTCCAAATTGTCCCTAAGTTAAATGAAGACACTTAAAATCCATTTTGCTTTTCTGTTTATTCTGAAAGCTTTTTGATTCCCTCCTTTCCCTTATGAAGTCATTTTTTGCCTCATTTCTTATCCAGCCTTAATCACTAAATGGGTTTTATCTCAGACAACTTGAGACCTCGGAAAGACCTTAGCTTAAAAAAGCCAAGGTCTCCCACTGCTTCCAGAATCATCTCCAGTCAGAATGATCTATAACTTGTCAATGGATCCAGATAACTCTGGAGGAGAGATGAGACCTTACACAGTCCGGTTTCACTTAGATCTAATTCATTTGGGAGTCATGACATCACCTTCCTGCTGTCATAGTTCCTCTTCCAGAATGAAGGAAAAACAACTAGAGATCCTCCCAAGGCTAGTGGCTTAATGGATATTATTGGTGTGAGAGACTCATTACTGTCATAAGGTTCAGAAAAGTCTTCATCCTACAGGGATATTTACCTATGACAATGCTAATTTGCTTCCAATCATTCCTAAAGTTTTTGATGTTAAATAGAAACTTTTAAGTATTTCATAGAAAAGTTAAGTTCAAACTATTGTTCTATTAGAAACCAGGAGGGATGGGAAGTCAGGGAAGCCTGGAAAGATTTGCATGAACTGATGCTGATCGAGATGAGCAGAACCAGGAAAACATCGTACACTCTAATAGCAACATGGGGGTGATGATCAACCCTGATGGAATTGCTCATCCCTTCAGTGCAACAAGCAGGAACAATTCTGAGCTATCTGCAATGGAGAATACCATCTGTATCCAGAGAAAGAATTATGGACTTTGAACAAAGACCAAAGACTATTGCCATCAAATTAGGAAAAAAGAAAGCATTATATTATTATGTAATTTTACTATCTCATACTTTATTTTTCTTCCTTAAGGATATGATTTCTCTGTCACCACATTCAATTGAGATCAATGTATAACATACAACCAATGTAAACACTAACAGAATGCCTTCTGTAGGGGGTGTGCAGGGAGGGAAGCAAGAATGGGGGAAAAATTGTAAAACTCAAAATAAATAAACTCTTTCTTTAAAAAAAAAAGGAAAAAGAAAAATTAAGTTCAACTTCACCTTTCCCTGCTAAGGTTAATCTCATCAAGCAATTGATAATATCATAGAGGAAGGTATTCTTAAGAGAGCAAGGATTTTTTACTATACATACCTCATTACATTGTCATCAATTTGCATAAGAGAGGTTGCTGTATACAATCTGCTCAAGTCAGTATCCTCAAGGCTTTGAGGTTTCTTAAGGTTGTTTCCAAACAGAACTTGTCTAGAATAAAAGCAGAAAAAGGGACAAATTTTGGGGATGGAAACTGAAGGACTATGCAATGGCAAAGGGGACCTACTTTGCCCATAGGCAATCTGGAAGACTGAGACTTTGCCAAAGGGTCTGTATGTCAATTTGAAATAGATCCCTGTAGCCCTCACAGTCTGCCAGTGAATGAGCTCAGCTTGTTGTTTTTTTGAGTGATTGCAGAGGGAGGTAAATTGAGACCCTCATTGCCCTTTTAGGGAGAGAGATATTTTCTATGGAGTGGGTGGAAGCAATCCAGACAAAGCTAAGAAATTGGAACCCTAGATGGAGGTGAACCTTGTGCGAGAAATTTGCAGAGTCCGCTGTGAAGTGCAGACAGCAGGATGACTGCACATGTTGGTGGCACTGGCCCACTGTTGTCAGTGGTATGTCAGCATAGTGACATTTATCACCTCAAGGAGAGTGTCTTCTCCTTTCTGAGTTAGTTCCTTTTCTTAATGAGGAAGATAATAAGCTTATCCAAAAGGAATGCTAAAACAAAGAAATATGCTTAGAAAATAAAAACCACATTCAAGAATGTAGTTCCCTTTATTGAAGAAATATTACAGATTAACAGAGGAAAATGAGGGAACTCTCACTAGAGAGGCCCCAATGAGCAGAATTTATATTTTATCTCAATTGTTGCTGTAAATCATCTTGCCATATTAACAGTAGCTCTACTCCATCCCCTGCAAGACCAAAGGTGGTCAGCATTTGTTTTGGTGTCCTACCCTAAAGCAGGAAAGATATCCAAGAAAAGTAAGTCATTTGGTATCTTTACAAACCCATTGCGGAACTGGAACAGACTTTTTCAGCTTATTGAAGTTCATTTAGTATAGGGATTATATGCTATTATATTCATACTTTAAAAATTCTTTAAGTTGTCAAATAATAGATTTTCTAAAGTAAAATCAAGAAAAAATGTATGTATCCCAAAATTTACTGGGTAAGCTAATGCAGCACACATGGGAATTTATTTGTTCTATGTATAAGGCTCATCAACCAAGTAATTATAGAAAAATAACCTTTCAGATATTGGATGCTAGGGTTGAGTCCTTGTCCCTCAAAAAAAAAATTCACAAAGTGTCTGCTGTATTGGAAATTCACAGGGGAAAACAAAGTAGCAGCTGCATCCATGTTTTATGAATTCATATCTAGGATGAGGAACAAAAGTCTCTCCCCACCCATTTTATGTAAGGATCAAAGAAGTTTGCTTGAATGTTCTTGTTCAGTCATATCTGACTTTTTGTTTTCTTGGAAAAAAAATACTGGAATGATTTGTCATTTCCTTCTCCAGCTCATTTGAGATGAGGAAACAAAGAGGGTTAAGTGACTTAAGTCACACAACTAGTAAATGTCTGAGGCCAGATTGAACTCAGGAAGATGAGTGCCATCTGTTGTCCCAGCTATGCTAGAATATATATGGCAGTCTAAAACATACAGTTTATAGATGATAGAGCAAGGAGACTAAAGTTTTTGCTAATGATTAATTTAAACTAAAAAAAAACCCATTTAACAAAAGCGAATTGATAATTACTTTTGTTGTTATTTTTAGGTCAGCAAAAAAAAAATCAGGGCTTCGGCTGCCATTTCATTCCTCTAGACTAAAACTTTTTTTCTTTCTTTTTTTTTAGATTTTGTAAGGCAATGGAATTAAGTGTCTTGCCCAAGGTCACACAGCTAGGTAATTATTAAGTGTCTGAGGCCAGATTTGAACTCAGGTACTCCTGACTCCAGGGCCGGTGCTCTATCCACTGCACCCCTAGACCAAAACTTTCTTAGTAATCACATGTAGAGGGGCAGCTAGGTGGTGCAGTGGATAGAGCACCGGCTCTGGAGTCAGGAGTACCTGAGTTCAAATCTGGTCTCAGATACTTAATAATTACCTAGCTGTGTGGCCTTGGGCAAATCACTTAACCCCATTTGCCTTGCAAAAAACAAAAACAAAAATAATCACATGTAGAAGTTCAACCTTTAGGGCTTAACATAGCTAAAGTTTCTTTGCAGTTCTAAATCTTATTATCCTCAAGTTCTAAGTGGTATATATATATATATATGCACGCAAATATATATATATTGATTTATATATCTCTTTTATTCCTCAATACAGCCTTGAAGGGCAGGGAAATAATTGTGATGCCCAGAATAAAAGGTGTCAATAGAATTTAGGGCTTTGAGTGTGAGTGATAAAGATTCAGAGGGCAAATAATGGGGAATAGTAGAAAAACCAGAATAATATTTTGCATGCAATACATTTAGTCAATTATTAAAATGTTTGCTGCAATACTGTTGGATAGACAATATTGATTATGGAAGGCCTTAACTCTAGATAACTGAGATGAAAGAGGGAGAGCATTCAAGTTTTCTTGAGCAAGTAAATTAACATAATCAAAAGGATATTTAACTAAGAGCAATAAATATGGCAGAGGCATGCTTTGAGATGCTGGGAAACCAAATATTAAAACAGTGTCTATTTTATTAATACATTCTATGATCAGCTTTGTGAATATATTCATAAAAATACCAGCAGTCTTTATGATATTATAAAGTATGGTTTAAGAAAGTCATTCCCTTCCTGGATTTACTTAGACTTAAGAATAAGAAAAAAAAACTGAACAGTGTTTGCTGGTTGAAGAATATAAAATTTCTAACAAAGGAAAAATGCAGTGATTATGATATTATATGTCTAAGCAGGCCATTCAGATCATTTGATGTTGTAGAAATGAGGGTCCAGAGCCTCTTTAATAGCCCCTATCGTAACTAGGCAGCAAATGAAAACGAGCCCCATGAGAAGGAAGTAAGGAAGAGCAATGGTACCTGTGAGAAAGGATGATTTTCTTCATGTTGTCAGCCATGAGGAAGTTGTAAAATCTTCGGCACTGATCCCATTGCATGAAGGTTTCCTGTGCCCTAAACCAAACCACAAAATTAACATTCAGAAAAGTTGCAAGAAAGGCTTAGAAATGAGAGGTAGTCAGGCAAAGAAAACAAGCCAGAGATTCTCTTTGTTGTAATGAGATGCTTAAAATAGGCAGTAGAAACTTTTAAAATTGCTGTTTGATTTTTGGAAAAAAAAAAACCTTGACTTATGTGCCCAAACCATTAATTTTAGCATAATACACTGGGTAATCATGATATTACTGGCAAAGATTACATCAGGAAGAACCTGAAAGATAGCTGCAACATCTTCTTTGGTCAGTGTTACTCACTGGAGTTCCATTTCAACTGCTTGTCAATCTGTTGGTCATGCCAGAAAGTAACATCAGCAATATGACAGTAAAAACCATTATTTTAACATTATGACTGCGCTCCACCTTGCAAATAAGTTTTCTAGGCTTAATAACAGAACAATGATGAATATAACTGGCATTTTATGAATGAGTATGTGCGTGCATATGCATGAGTACATGTAGCTTTCTTTACATTTGAAAAATGTTCTTTTGGCTAGATTAGAAAAGGCATGGGTAAAGAAATAAATATTTCTTTTTTTCTTTAAGTTTTATTAATATCTTTTGTTTTAACATCAGCCATTTTGCAATATTCCTCTCCCCATCCTCCAATCACAGTGAGACTTCCCATGTAACAAAGAAGTTAAGCAAAACCAATAGAGGTATATCTTCCACACCATTTTATGCAACAGTCATATGCAAAGTACTCTAATTCAAGGAAAGAAGAGAAAAGCATTATGGCTTGTTCAATTTTGCTTTATAAAAATGAGCTGTTTAAGATTCCTAATTTTTTGGTGTAATTTATATATTTGTAGGATAATCATTTTAAAAACTGAATTTAAAATCTTAATTTGATTGAAAACCTACAAATTCTCTCATGATTTACAATCATTTAGCCACTGCTCTGCTTAGCTGCCAATCTCTTATCTCTCTCCTCAGCAATTGTAAGACGGATACCCTTTCCTCTGGGAAGAGAGATCCAAGGCTTATTACCTTTGCCAATAACAAAAATGTTTGAAAGCCTAGTGGCAAAACTATTGCCATTGGCATCTTTTACATGAACAACATCAAAAGAGCCAGGATGTTTCTCCCTATTTGTAATCACACCAATTCGACCCAAGTTGGTTCCACTGGTCACCATACATAGGTTTCCAGTATCAAACTTGATGAAATCAGTGATTTTGCCAGCTTCTAAATCAATCTGAACTGTATCCTTCACTTTGATGAGGGGATCTGGATAATGGATAGTACAGGCATCATGGGTCACCAGATGGGGAATACCCTTTGTGCCCACAAAGATTTTTCTCACTTTGCTTAACTTATATTTAGCCTCCTCAGCTGTGATACGATGAACAGCAAAGCGTCCCTTTGTGTCATATACCAAATGGAAATGTTCCCCTGTCTTCTCAATGCTAATGACATCCATAAAACCAGCAGGATATGTGATATCAGTGCAGACTTTGCCATCAATCTTAATGAATTGCTGCATGCAGATCTTCTTTACTTCATCTCCAGTAAGGGCATACCTGAGCCTGTTTCTCAGGAAGATGATGAGGGGGAGACATTCTCTCAACTTGTGGGGAACTGTAGATGGTCTTGGAGCAAATACTCCTGTTAACTTATCCAGCATCCATTGCTTTGGAGCTGCTACATGTTTCAGATGTTTCTTGGGACCACGAGCCATGGCTACACTAAATCTGGGATAAAGCAGGAAATTTACTCGACTGCAGGTAGGATGGGGGACTACTTAATGGCTGTGTTTGGCCACGTCACTTTAACTCTCTGGGCTTCAGCGTCTTTTTCAGAAGCACGACCGGCCGGTCCCAGGGCCGCGCGGCAAGAGCAGAAATAAATATTTCTTAAAGTAACAAATGAATTTCCATTTTTCTGGACTCTTGTAACTCACAAAATTAGTGTGTCTCCAAATCAGTAATCCTTCTTATGACTAGTCTTAGATCTTTGGGACAGAAGGTGAGAAAATAGAAATGAAATTAAAACGAGAAAATCCTTTCTAGACATGATGAACAGGGAATTATTGCTGAACAGGGACTCTTCTCAAAGATAAGGTCACTTTAGTGCCAGCCCACCCAAAATTATTTAGTGCCTGATTTGTGCATGTTTTGTATATGCCTGTATGTGCATGTACTGTCTGCTTTTGTTTGAACCTGAGTTCTCAAGAGCAAGGGGATGGTTTACTTTTGTCTTTGTATTCCCCATGCCTAGCACAATGCTGAATAAACTCTTATTGATTGTTGATTTTGGTGGTGTAAGAGTGTGTGTATATATATGCGCAAGGATGTGTCTATGTATCTGTGCATGTATGCATGTATGTATGTATGTGTGTGTGTGTGTAAAACTGCCAGTCTTCCTTTTATAAATACTGAGTTCCTAGATTTGTACACTAATATCTACCATGAGGAGCCAATAGTAGTGACTCTACAGACTAACCAGGGTCATTCCTCACTGATTACTATTTAGTGCCTCCTTCCCACTGATCTAAGCCACAGCACCAACTGCTGGCTGAGTCTGAGTTCATAAAATCCCTTCATTGTAGTTCCAATGTTATGAATGTCAAAAAGTTCCATTTCAAAATGTACATTTTATTAATTTAGGTAACACATATTTCTAAATAAAATCCTTAACTTTATTTTCATCTTTCAAAAAATAGTGAGAACATGGGTGATATGAGTCTTTCAAACCCCAGACACCTGAAAAATAATTTCCTTCTAAACTTCCTTGACTTCATTTGAAGGTAGCAAACTTTCCCTGTGAAATGATATTTAAAATAAGAGTGAGAAATGAAAATATATTTCAGATTTAATGAGCTGTGAAATTCTTATAAGATACTACTTAAAGTTAACAGTTAAGAATGTTACTGACACAAAGGTCAAGAGGTTCCAAGAGCTGTAAGCTCTTGTACAAACTGGAGCAGTAGAAGTGAAAAGCTTAACAAGAACTAATGGTGAGCACTAAAGTTGTAAGAAGTGAACATGCTGGCAGGCCCAAGGGCCCTCTCCTTTGGACCCAAGGAGTAGCCTCCTGACATGTCTAAGTAATAAACAGCAACTTGTTTCCTTTGCCAGCTCCCGCCCTTTGACTCCTAGACAACCTGTCCAGACATTAGACTGCCTCTCTAGGATACTTTTCTTCCCTTCTTTTATGCCTATACCTTGATGGGAGTGGGGGTTTAGGTAGGAAGGTATGTGTGAAGATGGAATGTTTGGCACCAACATTAGATATGTGTCCTAAAATGACATTAACAAAATAAATCTTCTAAGAATGCTTTTCCCTGTTAGGTTCTTTTTTAGTTTTTTTTTTTCCCCGCAAGGCAAACAGGGTTAAGTGGCTTGCCCAGGCCACACAGCTAGGTAATTAAGTGTCTGAGACCACATTTGAACCCAGGTACTCCTGACTCCAGGGCCAGTGCTCTATCCATTGCCCCACCTAGCCACCTCCCTCTTAGGTTTTTAAGATTTGATGAAGTGTTAGGATAAGATGATGATTTTAGGGTTTTCATGTGGCTTATCTATGACAAATTGGTTTCCCAAACTAGGTTTCTCTTATCATTTGTCATACTTCTGAGTCATCTTCCCTCATCATTAGGTAATACATACTTAAGCAATAAATGACTTGTCTAATCAAAAAGACTGTAATAAATACTTGTCTAATCAAAACAAAAGAAAAATAACCATGATAATGCTGCTCCTGTTACACACACACACAACACACACACACACACCCCCCAAGACTCACCAAACCTTGTAATCTAAAGTCAGTATATTTGAATTATGTATCACTTTATTCATATAACTATTCTTTTATCAAAGTCAAGAGTTGGTTCTACTTGGGATGTAAGTTGAAGTAGTTTAGGAAGTCTAGGGAGAAGTATCTCAATAAAAGCAGTTTTTCAAATGCAATAAATTAAATCCTAACTACCATTTTCAGTGATGTTAAATCAGTCATCTGTACTGTATTACTAGAAATGCTTATCTTGCTTCTATATGTTCAGATTTTCATTTTGTCTATTTAATAAAACTAGAAATAGGGAGAGGACAATGGGAGAATGAAATTAAAACTGCAGTACTGTGGTCTTGGTGGGGGTGTTGAATACAGTCAAGGGAGCTCTGGATTATCTGGATGTTTCCATATCCATATTATTTCCGGTCCTGAGATATCTGGATAGATATACAAAGTTCCAATGTACTTCTCTCTCTCTTTTTTTAAAATTTTGCTAGGCAATAGGGTTAAGTGACTTGTCACACAACTATTTGAATTCAGGTCCTCCTGACTCCAAGGTCGGTGCTCTATCCACTGTGCCACCTAGCCCCCCAATGTACTTCTAAGAGGATTTTCTTTGTGGGAAATGCAGTAAAAGTATTATATTACTAATGACATCTTACATTTGAATAACTGATTTTTTCAAAGCTTCATTATATTCAGTATTTTCACTTCAATTCTGTGAACTAGGAAGAATAATAATTTCTTACAGATGAAAAACTGAGGTACGCAGAATTTGATGCTTTTCTTATCACAAATAGCAAGAATGTTGTTTCTGTCTATGACTGAAGATAAGTGATTTTCCTGCCTTTGGGTCCTAATTTTTCACATCTATAAAATACATAGGACTATGTCTATTTTCAATTTCTCCTGTCCTCTCTGAGTGTTGAGAGAGAATATACAATTTTTTTTAGTTTTTTTTGTAATTATTTAGTGTCCAAGGCTGGATTTGAACTCAGGTACTCCTGACTCCAGGGCCGGTGCTCTATCCACTGTGCCACCTAGCCATCCCGAGAATATACAATTCTTTATTAAGTACTTGGAGTTACCTAAGGGAAAGGTTATTCTATATACTGTAACCTAAGGCAGACATCTGGTTTCCTATCTTTGTAACATTTAGTATAGGTTTTGTACTTAATAAAAATCTGATTAATTCATAAATCACTAATTCTAGATTTGTCTTAAGACTAGGTGGAAGTTCATCTCTACTGACAAACAATGCAGACCACAAATTAGCAGTATTAACAGTTTACAGAAGGAATGATTAAGATGTCTGAGAACAAACTTTTCAAATATTCTCAAGTCTTATTTATGTTAAAGTTGATCCTCTAAAGCTCCATTACCCTAATATGAATTACTCTTTGCATTTAAAAAAAGCAGACTCAAACAGTCTTTTCCCCAGGCCTTAAAGCTGGGACTTTTGACTCTTTCAAGTCTGTTTTTTCCACCGCACAGAAATGGCACTCATTTAATTTCCATTCAAAAGCTCAGATGTGTTATTAAACCCATTTAGCAGGCAATATAACCGCACTTAGAAGGGGATTTTTTAATGTGCATTTGATAATTCACGTATGGTTCTTTAAAAGGGTCTTTGGTTCCCATAATGCAATGCATAGCCAGGCTCTTTGCCAAATCATTAATGCTTCTCCATACTAACCTGTGTCTCTTTTTTCTCTGTCTCATTTCCTCTTGGAATCCTTTCCTAATTAATTGCAACCTGGCTGATCATTCCTGTACTCTTTATCTTCTCAGCACACATTGGTAGTCCAAATCATAGAAAATCAGTATAGTCTGTACATAAAGGGTGCTCAATGAAAAGGTCATTTTATAATGAGAGTGGTTTTGCAGTTACTGTATGATGTCACAAGACTATTTGGGGTCTTCTTTGAAAAGATGGCAAATGGTTGAAATATTCTGTAAGCTTGTTTTGCTTGCTAAGAAATCATGGGACTTCCCCACCTTCCAGTTTGTAGGTCAAATTCTTAGAAGTAAAAAACTAGCTTGAGATGGAGCATATTGCATTTGCATGACCAGTTCCCTAACTTACCTTTGGGACCTGCCAGTTGTTATAGGGATGAAACTTAAGACTCAGATGTCTTTAGACACACAAGCTCAAACAACTAATTAAATCAAGGATTAGCTTGACCACACAAATTCCCTTGGCTTAGACAGCAGCTACTTATGCCAAGAAATTATCATGAAGAGCACAAGAAATATCACGTGGTTTTCAATAATTTGTACTGTCTCTTCATTGGTTTAACCCATAATAAAACAATGAAGTCATTCAAAAGGCACTGGACTTGTGCTGACTAAAGAAGCAGGCAGTTGGTTTCTATCTGCTCCTCCTAATTCCTTTTGCCAGAAGGGTATACTAATGGACTTAAATGACAAATGAAGAAAGTCACTACCCAAATAGTTCTCTAGATTCAACTATGAGTTAAATCATTATAAGAAACCCAAAGATATTGGTTTCAGAAGCATGTGAGACCTCCCCACTCAACTTTAGCAAAAAGGATGGGAAGAGGGATGAAAGGTCACAGTAATGATGACCACTTTCAAGTCCTAGCAAAAAAGGTTAATTTGAGGCTGTTAGATGCCATGACAGAGTGGACAGGAAGACCTAAGACTAAATCCTGCCTCAGATATGTTATGCTGAGGGACAGGATATCTGACAAAAGACTAGAGCAAGTGTAGACTTAATGATCCAATACCCAGTTTCCTCATTTGTAAATGAGGAACTACAAATTACAAGGTAAAAGGGCTGTTGAGAGGTACAAATAAAAATGTATTTACAAGACTCCCCAAATGAAAGGTAGTATGAGTGGAGTGGTAAGAATATTGATCGGAAGTGAAAAGGCCTCAAACACAAGGGTCTAACTTTTTACTAGTTGTCTGATCTTGGAAGGAATCGTTTAATCTCTGAGCTTTAGCTTCTTCATCTGTAAAGGGTCTAACTTTTTACTAGTTGTCTGATCTTGGAAGGAATCGTTTAATCTCTGATCTTTAGCTCCTTCATCTGTAAAATGGGATAATCATTAGTGGCATTGTCTACTAAGCAGAGCTGTTAGAAGGAAAGTTGTTTTTTTTTTTGTTTTTTTTTTTAGGTTTTTGCTAGGCAATGGGGTTAAGTGGCTTGCCCAAGGCCACACAGTTAGGTAATTATTAAGTGTCTGAGGCCAGATTTGAACTCAGGTACTCCTGACTCTAGTGCTCTATCCACTGCACCACCTAGCCACCCCCTAGAAGGAAAGTTTTCAAAGAAAGTCATAATGATTAGGATGGTTTCTTTTTTAATCTTCTTAAAAATGATAATTCACAATATTGGATGGGGATATGGTCAGGGTAGAAAAGAGATTAAAGGGCCAGCAGGGAAATTAAATAGAAAAAAGCCCTGACCTAAAAATTAGGAGAAAAGTCAAATGAGGTGATTGTAGGCACTTAACATCCTTGTTCCTCAGAGGTTGAAACTACTATCTTGTGAAATTGATATGGGAATGAATGAAATAAGTAAAATACATGAAGCACTTTGTGTCTCTGGAGAAGGGGCTAAATAAATGTAGCTGCAAAATTTATAGCTTTTCATCATATTACAAACTTTATTCTTTTGTTTCCCCACCTAACATAAAAATGTCATAAATGGACTCATGATATACTCTTACCCCCAGTAGAGGGAGCTAGTGTAGCAGAATGAAAGGAGCCTCCCATTCAGAAGGTGAAATCCTTGCAGAAGTTCCTGATTCATTTTCTTGAAAATAACAACAAACATTTCTGTATCCTTTGAAAGACTATTTTGTTGGTGCTTTGAAAGTCAAGTTGATGTTTATATCTACTCAGTTTAGATATGTTTATACATACATAATAGAGACCAGGTCATTCTGGGTACAGATAGTAAAGTCAATTAGAAATAAAACTTAAGACTCCTTGGGCTTTACTAACTTCAAAGCTGGTTGGTTTCTAACCTATCACTTCTTACCTCACTGAACCAAAGTCATAATCGTGCAACATAATATTAGGCTTCAGAAAGTCAAGGAAAACCCGAAATTCAGAATGGTAGAACCTATATTGGGATGATCTCTGAAATAGATTAAATACCTCATTTACTTAGCATCATTCAGAAAAAGGATGTTCTATGACTTACTCTTTTTTCCCCCAAATCTTCTTATTCACTGAAAAATGTATTAAGTAGCTATACTCTTTGTGATAAAAATCTTGGCAAAATGCTATTATACACTTAAAAGAATTTTTAGAAAATGCTAAAATTTCCTTTTATTTGATAGGATGATTATTGTAGAAAAATATAACATGTGAAAAAAATAAAGTCTAGGAGAAATCAATATCTAGGTAGTAATAGCTAATATTTTTGTATAGCCTTTCCAGCATATAAAACACTTTGTAAATATAAAGAATATTCTTTTGTTTCCACATGATTGGTAGTGAGTTGAAAATAAACCTCATTAGGAATATCTCTAGCAAAACCAAGAGAAAAAAATATTATTTCTCTCCAGTTGATTTCATAGTTTTGTTAGGTTGTATTTTTATTTTTTTGTGATATATAGGGAAGAATGGGAGAGAGAAGGGGTGGAAATTCCAACAAAAGGATAAGAGAGATGGATTAGGAGACAGGAGGCCTTGGTCTAATTATTGGCTCTTAATCACTACCCAGATGTATGAGCATAAGCAAATCAGGTAACATTTTTGTGACTAATTTTCTATAAAAATGAGACTGAGAGTAGATGGTCTCTAAGATCCCTTCCAACTCTAAAATTCTGATTTTATGAAGTATCAAAGAGTTTCAGACCAATTTTTTTGATTTATGTTCATTTTTTCAAGCTGCAAGACTGGAGCTCAGAAATTCTTGGGGAAGGCCATGCATTCATAGACCTTTTAAGGGTATTCAGGAATTAATATGAAGCTATCATGATATGCTGATAGCCCTGCATACGGTCTGGCCTTGGAGTTTAGAGTTGCCTTGTCAATCCTACTCAGATAGTTGTTGAATCACACATGAAAATCTATATTTTTCTCTCACTACTAGAGAAGTCTCCAAGACTAGGTTTAGGTTATAAAGTAAGATATTACACTTTGGACTATTAATATTTCAATGTGCTCACTGACTATGATGATTATCAGAACTGGAAAACAATAAGCACCACATCAGGAATTCTTGTTGCTGCTGTTGTTATTTTTTAAAAATATCTATCTCCACTGAGGATAGATAATAAAATAAGGCTTAAATTGAAGCCTAAGGTTTTAGGTAAAGCAACAAAAGATTCACTAATCTTAAGTGTTGTTAATATTAGAAGGACCAGGCCCACCAAATGACTGCAAAATTTTCTTGGTGCTTCAAGTTATCATAGATTTCAACCATTTAAACCTGAAACATTACTAAAGGAAATTTTTTGGTAATCCTTTATCAGAGGGACTTTTAAAAAAGGACCCAACTGTAATGAGTTAACGAACTCATTAAATCCAAAGGCAGTATAGGTAGAAATATACAAATAGATTAAAGTGAACATGGAAAGGGATTCAAGGGTTATAAAAGCTGGAACCATAAAAGTCAATGAAGGGAAGCAGAAAAATTCTTAATCTTTAAGGTTGAAATAAAGGAGAATAAGACCTTTTAAAGACTTTGTTGTAAAGGATTACTTTGGCTAGGTCAACCATGATCTAAACTTGGCTGTTGTGATATATTTGGAATGGCAAGTGACTGTATGCTTTTCTGTTAATCTTTTCTCTTCCTTAGTTCTAGAGTGAAAAGGACAAGATAATTTAAGACACTGATACTTTTATCTTAGCTCTTGAGCCATATGTGGTTCTTTCACAAACAACCCATGATTCTCTAAATTTCAATTGGATGATATTTGATTCTCTAAAATCACAGGGAGTCTTCTAGCTGTTTTATCCTTCATAAATTCAGGTCTAAAGATACAGAATTATGAATAGCACTGATTTATGGGTTCTAACAGCAGGAAGGCAAGGACATATGCTAAAGAATCTAATGAAGTAGCTAAAGATGTTTTATCAAAGATATACGATTTCCTGCCTAATCTTGGGATTGATTTTCCCTGGAAGAAATGATGAAAGAAAAATAGAAGAGTATACATACCTTAATGCACTGTATCCTTGACATACACTGACACAGCAAAGGACTCTGTCTTGATTTGCCTGGGTTTCACCCAGGTATTTACATACGATGTTTCCTCCTAGACTAAAACCCACTACAACTAGTTGGGTCTGGGGATAGGTCTTCTTGATATAGCTCACCATGGCTCCAAATTCCCAGGTACAGCCTAAAAATAGAAATCAGTCCACAAATCAGTTACGATAAAATGCTATGCAAAAATACACTTTTGAAAGAAATCATCCAGTGAGGGGGAATCCATTACCTCTGGATAGTTCTAATTATTAGAACATTTTTCTTATATTAAGCCTTTACGTGTCTTTTTTTAGAACATCTATCCATGGCTGCCAGTTCTGCCATCTGGGTAGAACAAACAGAACAGATCTAATCCATCTTCCATCCCGGTTACTCTTTCTGGATATACTCCAACTTATCAATATTCTTCCTAAAATGTGGCAGCTAACACTAAACACAATACTACAGATGTAGGCTGGTCAGGGCAGAGTACAGAGAGAACATCATCTCTCTAGTCTTGAACCATCTGATCTTCTTAATTTGGACTGCAGAAGTATTCATGACTGCCATGTCACACTACTGACTCATATTGAGCTTGCAGTCCACTCAATCCCCCCCCCCCCCCCCGATCTTTTTTTTTTGGGCAAATTGCTCTTAAGACGTGCTTCCTTGTCTAGTACTTGTGAGCTTGATTTTTGGAACCAATTTTAAGACTTTATGGATAACTCTGTTAGAAACCATTTTGTTATTTTCTATTATAGCTTTGAGAGTGACTAAAGAGGAGATAATATATTGAAAAAAAATTTTTTTGAATGAAATTCACTATTATTAAAGGAACTACTTAGGTACTAATGTCTCTAAGCTCATTTATGCTTTGGATCAAACACTGATCTAACATTGCTTTTATGTGTAAATTAAGGGAGATCTGCTCCATTTTCAATCACCAGAAAAGAATATTCAGATCATACATATAAACACATCAAAAGTTGAGTGCAAAATCTATTGTTGCTCACTTAGGTTAGAATTCCTGAGTTTTGCCAACTAGCAAGTCTGGACCTCCACCATAAATCAGTAGTTTTATTATGATACTCTACTTTTTGCTCATCTCCTACTCCCACTGTGTTTCTGTGCTTCCCCCCCCCCCCACTTCTGTTCCCAGAACAGCTCATTCCATACAAAAGAAGACTGAAGAGGTAAGACCACCCTTTTTTTATTCTTACATATATACTCCTTCCTGCCACAAGCACTCAGCATCTGACTACAGGAAGCATGCTGAGCCTACTGGCTCAAGCCTTAAGTAACTGATTTGTCTGCTTTGCTGAATTTGAAACCTATGCTACTTTTTCTTATCTGGGCAACTGGTTCTATCAGCACTAGAACAGGATACTTAAGGAGCCAATCTCTAGACTGCACCACATCTTGGTGCACATTCATTCCTGAATGCTAATGCAAATTTTTTTCCCTACCAAGGATCATCAGGATAGCATAAAGCTATCATCTCTAACCTGCAGCTCTCTTTTGAGGAGGTATCCTCCTGATGAGCCCTCAAAACAATGGTAAAATTATTTGATTTCACTCTTTCCACTGAGACAGACCAAAACTTCTGTGGTGCCACAGAAACTGAATTTTGTGAATTGCTAAAGTTGAAAAAAATGAAATACTTAGTGGCTAACTTTTTGATGATGAGTCTCCTCGAAAGTTAGTGAGGTTGACTTTTGGGCAGTACCTGGAATTCTCTTTTCACAGCTTTGCCCTGTCCTCTGCCTTCCCTGTCCCTAAAAGCCACAGCTTTTAGGATTTAGATTTGGAAGACCTTTATTGATCATCCAATTCATACTTCATTTTAAATAAGGAATGTAATAAACTGAGGAAACTCTGGCTAAGAAAATTAAGTGATTTTTCAAGATCACATAATAGCAAGGCCAGAATTTTAAATCAGGCCTTCTGTCTCTCTTTTATGATTTATGATCATATATATACATACACACACACATATATACATGTATATATATATCTGTGTGTGCATGCATGTGCAAGTATGTTAATTCATGCATATAGAATGAATAAATGTATTTTAGGCATGTGCATCCATACTTAAATATATAGGAGCCAAAAAAGTTTATTTCCCCCTCCCACTTAATTGTAATTTTTTTCAATTTCATGGAAAGACAGTTTTCAACATTCATTTTTGTAAAATTTTGAGTTCCAAATTTTTCTACAACCACCTTATCCTCCCTAGGATAGTAAGTGGTCTGAAATAGGTTATGTACAATCATGTTAGACGTATTTCTACATTAGTCACACTGTGAACAAATAATCACAACAAAACTCATGAGAAAGAAAAATAAAAACAAATTAATATGCTTTCATCTGTATTCAGACTCCATAGTTCTTCCTCTGGATGTTAATGGCATTTTCTATTGCAGGTCTTTTAGAATTGCCTTTGATAACTCTATTGTTGAGAGGAACTAAGCCTATCATAGTTGATCATCATACAATTTTGCTATTACTGTACACCATATAAAACCAATACTCTTTCCTCTAAAACACATTGTCACTCATGCTGCCTTGCTTTCTTCTAGAATGGCTGAAGCATCTTCCTAAGGTTTTAAGTAAGTTGCTTTGTAATAATACCCCCCCCCAAACCAATCTCTTTGCAGGGGAGTTATTAGTTCACAACAGAACTGTCTATACCAGGGAATACAATTTTCTGATTGCACCCATTTCTTTTATCACATGTTTTCTTCTTTTATTCCATCAAAATCCAAAAAATCATTATCTATTTGGCTAACTTCTACTAATCTTGAGGTTTCTACTATGGAGTAGAGTGCTCTAGAAAGAATCCCATTGATTAAAGGTTCAGGAAGACCTATCCAGGGAGTTCAGGTCCTATGTTAAACTCAAAATAACTATGTGACCTTAGGCAAAGTACTCAGTAATCCAGGCAACTCTGACTTTTCAGTTACATACAAGATGTAGATCTACACCCAAGAAGGAAATTTACACATGACAGTTGCCCATAGCAACTAATCATAAGAGCTAGATTAAAACAAACAAACAAACCCCAAACCAAAGTGAAATTCAGAGATATGAGTGATACTGTGTAGGTTTCAGTTTCCTCATCTGTAAAGTGAGGGGTTGGACTAGATGGTCCCTTAAATCCCTTCCATTTTTAGATATTAGGTCCTAATATCATTAAAGTTAGAGGCTAATTAATTATGATCTAAGACAAATATGGAGAGGTCACTAGGGTTGTTACAAAATTGATTTGCTATGGTACCAAGGAACAGTTATATTAAAGCTAATTATATAGTACTTTGGGACTGACAAATGAATTAAATCCAAACACATCTGATCTGAGAAATGGACCACTTTTAAGTCTGTCTCCTGGCATCCTGTCATAGCTGCTTTTCAAAACTTGGATGTCTCCTAGGTCCTGGCAGAACAGTCATATAATGAACTTCTCACAATTCCAACACTGAATATCCTTCTCAAGTGGGTAGACATTTCTTCTGAGATTACAAACAGTTGTAAGTTAATGGGATGCTACAGGTTGTAATGACTTGGAGGAGCTCATAGCTCAAACAAGCGGGACCTACTTTCTTGGATTATTTCACTGCAAGTAATACAAATGTCAAAGAGATGCTAATCTACTTTCTAGCATGAGAGAAACTCTTAATGAGATTCTACACATTTAATCCTTATGGGACTAGCATTGGTGGCATTGCTCAGATCTAACGCTACTGTAATAGAAATGAAATCTAGGCTACTGATTATAGTCTTGCACAAAGAGTTGATTATTGCCACTCAACACTTGAGGGCCAATAATGCTCAGAACAGAAAGATGAATGATTCATAGTTAATGTCTCAGCTGTTGGGACATTAAAAAAAAGCCCCTCCAGGCAAAATTTGCTTGTGATCTATTTTATTTTAGAAGAGTTTTCCCAAAGGGAGCCAACAGGACTGAGAAGTTCATCATTCAGGATAGAGAAATAAGAATAAACATTACATTCTATGGATAAAGAAGTGGCATGATAAAAAAAGAAAAGGTTCTTACACTTATTAGTTTTGATCAGTCAGATTCTTTGAGTTTCAATTTCCTCATCTGGATAATAACACTTGTACTACCCATACCAGGGTAACCAGGTAGCTCAGTGGACAACATTTTGGGCCTGGAGTCAAGAAGACCTGAGCTCAAATCTGACCTCAGAAACATATTAGTTGTGTGATCTTGGGAAAGTCACTTAGCTTCTATTTGCCTTAATCCACTGGAGAAGGAAACGGCAAAATCACTCCAGAATCTTTGCCAAGAAACCCCATAGACAGTACTAGCTAAACAACAAATACTTACATACCTCATAGGATGGTTGTGAGGGGAGTCTGTGAATCTAGAAGTGTTATATGAATGTGAATTCTGATGTACATGGAAATATAGTTTCATAGTCCAGGGCTATAGTGTTGGTGATGGGAAGCAATATATGACAATGGGACAAATGATGAATGTGGACTTAGAAGACATGGTTTGAATCCCAACATTGCCAATCGCTAGCTTTATGGTCCTGAGAAAGTCCATAGCCTGTCTGGTACTCAGTTTCTCCATTTGTAAAATGAATTAGGCTAAATGGTATTTGTAAGTCTCTTTCAGCTCTTATGATCTGTGATCTTATATGTATGTATGTTAATAGTATATGTTTATTGAATGAATAAATGTATTTAGGCATATTCATACATACTTAAGCATATACATATATATGTATATATATGAAAGTCATAAAGTTTTTATAAGAGAGGAAAATAGAAGATAAACATACTTCCTTATAAAGTTGAAGATCTAGAAAATTAAGATGGTGAAAATAACATGGATTCATTCAGGTGGGTGGGAGCCTTGGAAGTCTTTTGTCATTCCCAGAGTAAAAATATATGAGTCACTATTAAGTCATGTCTGCTAGCTATAGGGGAATTGCTATAAGACTGAATAATTAAGTTAGGAAATAGCTGTAGAAACAAAAAAAAATGCCAGGACAAAAGTATAATTATTGGCAAATCAGATGAGATGGCACTGAATAGAAGAAAATATTTAAACTTAAGAGTTTCCATTTTGCTTTGTTCCTCCAGAACAATGACATTCTTAGAATTTGGAGGACAGTATTGCCTTCAGGGATGTAAGTGCTCTCAGACTGTAACCCACACCTACAGATCTGCTGAATTTGACTACTCTTCCCCCAAATCTTTTTTTGGAAGGGAACATGCCTTTCATTTGTATCTAAGAGTTGTGAGAAAGGAGAAGTGAATAAGGGGCTTATCCTTAGAGAGATGACTTAAAATGAATAATCCCATTTCCTGGTCCATTTTCTCTCTCAGTTATGCTCTTTTCATTCAGTTCTTGGTTTCTTACTGGATTCTTATGATCATTAATATCTTTATTTTTCAAATAAAATCAGATATTTCTACCCATGGAGTACCCTTTGGCCATTTCTGTTCCCACTTCAGTACAAAAAAAAAAACAAAACAAAACAATCATTTCTTGACCAGATAAAGAGAATGGGCTGAAGGGTTTAAATCAATTGTCCTTTGCTCCCTCAGACTATTAACTACAATCCCCCCCCACACACAACCCTGCTGTCATCAATTTCAAGGGAGTCTTATGGGGGGGGGGGAATCTCCTTA